>NW_010230601.1:42054-81147 GCF_000690775.1 Eurypyga helias
AAGGAAAAAACAAAGGTTATGTTTGAAGGAGAGCTTCAGAGAAGGAGCCTCTTGCTTGCAAAAGGATTTCCAGGGGCACACACTGCTGTCGCCATCCATAATAAATCATACTAAACACAAATCCCACGCAAGATTGTGACACAATCTAAACCAAAAATCTGTCATTCTGTGAAAAGGGAGGGGGGGAAAAAAGAAAGAAGCAGCTGAACACTACTCTGAGTGTAAAATGTGAAATTGGAATTAAAAACCAAAATTTTAAGCTGAGCAACCTGCAAAAGTTTCTAGGAATCACTGTCATCCTTGTCTGCAATGTTTGGTCATGCCCTCAAAGCTTGTACAGTGGGGTTTTTAAGTCCTTAATCATTTGCCTTACAGAACCGAAGCCTAAAATGGCTCAATTTCACTGCTGTAAATGCTACCCATCCACAATATTATTGCAAGGTGCTGTATTTGTGATTGCTGTATCCTGTTACAGCATGAGGGATAACGGTCTGGCACATTAGGAGCCGTACAAGGTGATGAGAGGCCGGTGCAGGAGTCCGGCGTGTTGATGTACCGAGTTTCCAAACATTAACTAATGCAGAAGGGAAGTCGACACTGGAAAATCCTGTTCTTGATCGTGGTGGGACAGCTGAACACTTCATAACACTATCAATTAATATGCTTGTGTAATGCTACAGACACTGGTCTCCTCAGAGAAGGCCAGGTCGGGAACAGCTCAGAGGTGGGCATGTCACAGGAAAAGATTGAGGTTTGTTGGCAGAGAAGTGTGGAAGATGCCTGTAGGTTGCTTGTCAGCACCTCGCCTGGCCCAGACCAGGCGTGTTAAATCACGGGATGCAAACCCACACGTGGATATACACAGACGGGAAAACAAAATACCAGATGCTCTGCAGCCATGTCCTTCACACCAACACTAGGTTTCTCCTTCTGGAGGTTGAGGAGGACCCATTGAACCTCTCCATCCAGAAGACCAAAGCCTTTCCAAAAAACAAAAAAAAATTAGTTAGGGATCGCAAAAGTCCCAGAGACCGAATTATCCACAAAACTCGCCTCTAGGAGTCCTCAGGAGTAACCAAAATGGTTAGAAGCTGCCATCTCTCATTGCTGGGCTGTAAGATTATTGTGTTAGAGGCTTAATGGGCTTGAAAAAGCTGGGCTGGAGAGGCAGCGAAAGAGAGAACAGTGTTTATTGAGCAATAAAAGAAACATTATGTTTCATTGCTCAGCCAAACAGCCCTACAGAAGCAAATCCCCATGCCTTATAATACGGGGTGTAATAAATGCTAATACTATAAAGGGGTCTGTTGGAAACAGCCAGCAGGGCCCTATCGCAGTGTAATCAAGCCTCCCATTAAATTAGCATCTTGCTCGTGCTCGCTGCTTTATTGTCTGACGGGAGCGACCGCCTGGAGGTTTGAACACCGGCTCCGGTGGGGTTCACCTCCTGCACGGCTGCACTCTGGTTACCCTCTCTCAGGGACATCTCTCCAAGGCCAAGGGTTAGGTTTCCTTCCAAGGATTAAGCGGTAGGCTCATGTCAACAAGGTGGTCGTGGAGATAGAGGCAGAGCAGGAAGGACTCGTGAGGCCAATAGAGAGCGATCCAACGATTTCAAGGCAGCAGTTTAATCCTGATAATACTGTGTTGGGCTGGGGTTTTTTTCCGGGTTGGGTCAAGTTCCCCTAGCAACCACAAAGCCTGTCATTAATAAAATTAAAAAAACTCCATCATAATTTCCAACCTCTGTGCCCTCTTCAGAGGTGAAAAGATAAATTGAATATAAAATGAAAGCCTTGCTTTTTGGCCTTTGTAAACCTCTTCTCACTTTTTCACTTTCCTCCCCATAATTCTGCATTGCTGACCTTCTTCCAGTCGCAACGGTCGCGGGAATGCACACAACATATGGACCTCATTGTCCTATAGAGTGTGGAGGGCATCGGGATACCTTTCCCGTTGACCTTTCCAAAGATAAATTGAATATAAAATGAAAGCCTTGCTTTTTGGCCTTTGTAAACCTCTTCTCACTTTTTCACTTTCCTCCCCATAATTCTGCATTGCTGACCTTCTTCCAGTCGCAACGGTCGCGGGAATGCACACAACATATGGACCTCATTGTCCTATAGAGTGTGGAGGGCATCGGGATACCTTTCCCGTTGACCTTTCCCTACATCTGCACAGCTCTACCTGGGCTGGGCTGCAGCCACATTTCGCCTTGAACCTTTGTCTGATATTACAATTATTATCACAAGTTGAGCTGCCTTCCAGCGTTTCTTTGGAACAAAAAAGGGTCCTTTTTTTAACTCAATTTTTTTGGCTAAAATTTATATTTCTGCTAAGATGATTTAGTTACTGGATTCTGTAAGGAAGGAGTGGTTGAAAACCAAAAGAGAGAAAAATATGAATATATCTGAAGATGCTTTAATTTTCAGAAACCAGAAGTAACTGAAGAACAGTTGTTAAAAATTGGAAAAGTGTTGGGTTTGAGGTTTTTGTCAGTAAACAAGAACATTTCTGTGGAAATTCAGGGTTTTTCAGTTGCTTACAAAAGTCACTGGAGAACTACCACACTCCAACCACCTCTTTTTCATTTTCTTCTGGTCATATAACACCAGGTTTCCATTTGCTGGAAATAAATGAGGAAGCCATGGGGTATCCTGCTCTTTTTATTCACGCAAATAATCCCATTAAAGTCCACAGGAGTTCTCGTATCCAGTGGGCAGGTTCTGACCCCAATTGTTTTAACAGTTCTTTTTATTCACACCTCATATTCTAGGTAAAAAATCTTATAGAGCTTGACAGAAGGCTTAAAGTCAGGAATCTGACCAATGATGGAATCAGTATTATGTACATAGGCTGCTTGGTTGACTTAGCTCATGTTAAAAAAAAAAAAAAAAGGAGAAAATAATACAAGAAGGAAAAAAGTGTTGAGGGTAAACAGATGGCAGAAGTTTGGTAAGGCTGATACTGTCATGCACTCCCTGAGAAACCATAAGGAACCCATTTTTTCTCTCTGTGCCTCAGTTTCCCTACCTCTAAAATAGAATTTATTGATCTTCCTTTTCTCAAAGAGTTGTGAACATAGAGTCAGTGGTAATTTTCATGTGATCAAATGTAAGAGAACTGCGTTTTTCTTCAAATTAACTGAAAATCAGTCCAGTTTTGGTAAAAAGGATTATCTTTTTATCTTACTACCCTACTGCTACTCAAGAGTCCTTCCCTTAACTGTATAATGAATGATGCTACATTCACAAATGCTGAAAACATAACAGGGGTAACTGATTCAAAGCAAGTGAACTCTGCACACACTCACACAGTCCTACGCTTCTCTTCAAAGTCATGATTGATGCGCAGTCAGAAACAGATTTCTGAAATAATTTAATCAAATTTCTTCAGAGCTTTTATAAATTTTTCTACAGTGTAGCATATCTCATTAACAGTTTCTTACTCTTTCTAGGCTGAATCCAAAAGGAAATATTAATCCTTTTTTTTTAATGTTATTAATTTATTTATACAATGCCAGCATCACGTACAGAGCAAGGTAGTCCATTCCAACAATCTTCTTCCTCATGTCTTAAACCTTATGGTAGCAAACCTAATTTTATTTCAGCTTTGCAAGAAACAAAAGTCACCTCAAAGTTCAGACTAAACATGAGAAATTGTAGCCAGAGAGGAAATTTTTTGGAGAAAGTTATGTGGGAAGATATAAAAACAGTGGGTTAGAATGGAATGACTCTTTCAACTCAAGTTTATTGTGTTTACAGTATTACTCAAGTTCTGAGGAAACTAATAACCATCACAAATCTCACCAACATCCCATATTTTAGAGCTTGAATTTTCTACATTTTCTGCTGGTTTAAAGCCCAACAACAAAGAAGTTTCTTGATAGAATAAGCTCTAATATTAAAACTACTATGACATACAGCAATATATAACCTCACTCTTAGGTAACCAAAGTCTCCATTGCAACTTGAGCAACAAATTTCTTCCCCTCCCTACAACCTCTCCTACATCCCATAATAGCCTCTATGTTTCAAAAGTCGAGCTCCACATCTGTAATATATTATGTGCATAATTTGCACTTAATTACCAACCACACTGATTAAACCATTGCGCAACAATTAAATTTAATTAGGTTTTTTTACAGTGCCTTCACTATTTAACTGAAACCCGCCAAGTGTCTTATCAGCCCTAATTGAAAGGCTCACTGGAGATGTTTAGCTTAAAGTGTGATCACCATCTCTTTCCAATTTCAGGTGAAGGCAAAACTGGGGATTAACAAATATGTGTCAGTCTGTGACCCAGCATGAGCCACTTTGCATTCCCAATTGTTTCCATGTGTATGTCAGCAAATGTTCATCTCAATGCTATAAATAGATGACCAGGCTGCCCCCACCATGAAATTAGACAAGTTCTGTAGCACTTAGCAGGAAAAAGTTGTTATGAAGAGTTAGGCTGGGAAATTCAAAGGGTGTATTGAGTTTTCAGTAATATGGGTAATAATGTGAAGTATTGTTTTCCTTAAGCACAGAATTTTATTATCAAAAATATGCAGAATTTCAGAGACTTTAGCTAGTAATGGAGTTGGTGATGCCTATCTAGGTGTATAAATACTGAGAGACCAGTAGTTATAATTAAGGAACTGAAGAGTTAGGCTGGGAAATTCAAAGGGTGTATTGAGTTTTCAGTAATATGGGTAATAATGTGAAGTATTGTTTTCCTTAAGCACAGAATTTTATTATCAAAAATATGCAGAATTTCAGAGACTTTAGCTAGTAATGGAGTTGGTGATGCCTATCTAGGTGTATAAATACTGAGAGACCAGTAGTTATAATTAAGGAACTTTTTTTTTTTTTCCTAAATTAGAGTACTTTGAATAGTTATATGTTTATGGTTTTAGTGGGTTTGATTGCTTTTCTCTAGAGAAAGCAATGAAAAAATATTTGATACCTTCAAAGTGTTGTTCCTACGTCAGATGCTATGGGTAGACCATTGAGCTAATCTTTGCATGAAATAACAAAGTTAAATATTATTTTATTAAAGTGCAGTCTTACTGGGGCTGAATCTGGGGATAAAAACATGGAAAGGAAAAGATAAAATATATTTTCTATCTGGTAGTTCATCACTCTCTGATCAAAGAAAACAGATTAAAAAATATATGTTCACTATTATATATCAGTGCTGTTAATTTTATGTTTGGAACTAAAGTCTCTCAAATTCCCTGAATATTTGAATTTTTCTCTGCTCTGAATAATGTTTTACTCACAATTCTAGACTTAGTCAATTCTTATTCAAACTTCTATACCTTTACTTAATGTTCCCTCTATTTTCCTAACAAGTGTGGACTTTTTATATTTAATTCACATACTCCTACTGAAAAAACACTTTTCTGTAAGCCTGAATGATACAATGAGATAAATATAAGATGGAGTTCAGACACACAGGTTGTACTCCTAATTCTGGTTTAAACTTGCATCTAGTTGTGTCAGGTTAGCCTCTTATTTTCAGGAGGGTGTACTTAATACTTTATTAAATTTCTTGAGCAAAATTTAACTCTTCTGTGTAGCTTTTTTAAGTAAAAAGGTATTTCTGGTACAAGTGGTAGGTTTTATTTATGCAGATGAGCAATTTCTGGTTTTTTTCAGTAGCCTATAACCAATTGTGTAAAAAAAATAAAAAACAACAAAACCAAAAACCAAAACACAAACAAAAACACTTCATTGGCAGAGAAAAGAAAAAAGGCACTGCAGTATTTTGATTGCCATTAGATCCACTGGTGATTAGAGTCTGTTGAATAAATTCATAGGACAATGCTTTTGGCAGATTTTACAATATGTCTTTTACTAAACGATTTGACTAAAATGATATTCATCTCTTTCCCAGCTGATAGTATTGCTTTGGTAACTTGCCCATCCATTTGGGGGGAGAAAAGAAAGATTTCTGTGAAATCTTTCAAATAATGATTTTAAGCAAGAAATATTTTCCTTCAAGTCACTCAATCTGGTGACTGTGGGAACTGTAAGAGCTACACTGCAAAAGTTCAGTGCTCATACACAGTGCTTCAAAACAATAGCAGTTATTTTATTTTTGCCCCTATCTCCCCCTCCCCTTTCCCGGCCCTACCCCTCCCCTCCCTAATGAGTTAAAAATAATAAAAACAGCAGCATGATTTGACTCCAAACATGCCCTGGGCATTGCAGCAAAGTAGGAAAACCAAAACTTTCCTTCTCAATGCCCACCCAGCACATCTCTCAGCAGGGTCCACCTTAAGAGACTGGCGGTGGGGTGGGGGCAGACATCTATTTTTAAACAGCAGAGAGTTCAAGACCTGTGCAGTGATTAACACGGAGCCTCCTTCCAGTGTTCCCAGTGACTTCTCTCCGCGAGCGTGAAATGCCATAAAGCGTTGCAGTGATGCCTTTATGAATGGCCTGTTTGTCTCCCTCTCCCCTGGCAGCCCATTTTTTTTAAAATTTTAATTTATTTTTCCTTCCTTTTTCACCCCACACTTGTCCAGTGGCCCAAAGCAGTTTAGCAGATATGGCAGCTCGCATGAATTATGAAAATGTGGATATGGCTCCACTGACATGTACCCTGCGTGCTGGCACTTTGTTGATTTTTGGGCTTTTTTCACTGCAAAATTTCTTTTTTCTGAAGAGGTAGAGGACAAGGAACTTCTTTTATTCCTAGATGCATGACTCTGGGCACCTCACATGCTTAAACAGGAAAAGTAATTGGTCAAATTTAAATAGGCATTTCCCAATATAACCCAAATGCAAAATCTCTCCCCATCACCAGCGGCTCCAACTCCACTTAAACTATGCTCAAACATGCAGTGTCTGGATTCTGCAGTCGGAGTCTGGATCCAGGGGTAATTTCTGCAGGTGGTATTCATCTCTGAAATAAATCCGTATCTGGGAGACAACCAGAATCAGGCTGTTTGAGTTCCCTTCTTCATGCCACCCTCCAAAGGGACAAAATTGATCTGTGCACGCTGGGAGAGAGCAACTTAAAAAATGTTGGAAGACCTTGTTTAATTAGGTGGTCTAGCAGTTCATTCCAGAAGTATTGCTGGCAAATCACCTAACCTTCTTCCAGGGCTGATGTTAAAATCGGTTTCCACATTTTCTTGGGGGGGGAAGGGGATGGGGGACGGAGGGGAGGAAGGTTATCCTTCACCCTTTCCAGCAAGCCAGGAAAGCTTGAAACTGAAATGGTGGCTTTATGCCCAGACAGAGAGGAACTGAAATAAATATGAGCAGGGTTAAGAATTTTCTTTATTGAGAGCACCTGCTCCGATTTTATATGTAGCGTTGCTAAAAATTCCTTCATTACCGTGTGCTCAGCTCTGTGGGAGTTCAGTGAAGCCTTTGGTGCTGAGAAAACCCAAATGAGTCCTTTGGACCTCTCTGGGGAAAGGCTTTCCCTGCTCCCCAAATGATTAAATGTCCCCAGAGGTACCACAATGACAGAGCTGCATGCGAGGCTTCCAGGGACAGACACAGGTGAGATGCGTGTCTGGCCTTGCTGTGGGTGAGTTACAGGGCAGGGAAGTGAAAAAACGAACTGGCAAACCCTCTCTGCTTGTGAAGTTTCATGCAAAATGGCAATTTCTGCTGCTTTTTGCAGGTAGCCACACACCTCCTTGGGTGAGGTACACCCAAAGCTCAGCAAACCCCGCTTGTACCTGCTCGAACACCTTCTGAAGCAGAGGGTGTAAAAGGAGCTGCATTATGAGCTTATGTTGTAATACACCAAATTTAGACAGTTTCCTGTTGTTGTGATTGGAGAAAGACAAAAGCTAGACAGGGTTTCAGCAGATTTAGCTGAAAAAGGCATACTTCACACCAGCCAGATCTCTGGGTCTTAAGCAAGAAATTTCAAGCTAATTTCTAGGCAAAAATAATAATTTCAAGTTTAACTTAATAGTATTAATCAATTAGCCTGAGACTTCGACTGAGACAGGGCATTCTTTTGGCTTTTGTCTGAGGGTAAAGCAATTAGGGACTAATCCTTTAAACTGTATTATTTTTGGAGTTGAGGTTGATTACTTACAGACCACTCCAACCTTCTACTACTGCTGTCAAAGTCTAGCTCTCCAGAAGACTTTTGCTGTAGTTGTAACGATCCAAGGACACACAACTTGCCTAAGAAAAGGCACTATCTCCGCTTACAAACCCACTTCCAGACAAAGTTTATTTCTATATTTTTCCATGGTCTTATAAAAAAGAGGTGGTCTTCAAGTTTGGAAGTTTAATCTCAGTGTTGACAAGTCTCTCAGTGGCCCTGGCTAAGCTTCTTGCTTTATTGCACCTAGATTTCCCCAAAAAGATGATGACTCCTTTGTTAATGGTCTGAAAATAATATTCACAATAAACTTTTCAACTAGGTCAAAACCTTTAGATGACAGAAGTGCTTTAGGAAGTGCTGTTTGAGCGCTAATAAAAATGATTATGCGTAAGAAAACAGCAGCATGCTGGAGACGACCAACAGATTCAGTCAAACAGCTGTATTTTGCACAAAATACCTTGCCAGATGCAGACAGATTCATTATGTACGGGGCTGATGCCTCCTATAGGGGTTCACAAGGCAATTAAACAGCCTGTCATTCTAGCATGGCTGATAGGGGGTACTGTGCTGGAGAAGATGACAAGGGTGGGTCTGCATGTGATGAGAAGCAGGAGAGAAATTTGGAAGGAGCAGAGACAGGCAAAGACCCACTGGGGTCTCTTTGGAGAGGACAAGTGAGGAAGAGGTTGGGGCTTCCTCAGTGCTGGAGTTTTTAGGTTTTGAGGTTTGTGTTTTTCTGGTTTGTTTTGTTTTGTTTTCCACACGTGAAGCCTAAATAAACATCAGACTGAAGGTGAGGAGGGCGGCTAGTGGGAGCAGAGGTTCAGCAATGACACCGCTGTGCAGTGCCATGGTGAGCTGGAGGGAGGTGACCAGCGTCAGTAAAAGAGGGAGATGAAAAGGTTCACCAGCATCCTGGCTGATGGCTATTCATTTAGCCTGGAGCATGACTTTGGCTAACTGCACTAAGCCCAGAAATAATCTAACACTGGGAACTGGTCATTTCTGCTGTGAACAGTGATATGTTCAGAATTATTGCCTTGACAATCAGCATTGTCTGAAGGGCTGGCTCCCTCAGGTCCCCTCTACATGCTGGAATAATCCTGTCCTGGTGTTATTAGCCTCTGTTAAACACCACATTTTTTTTCCAGACCTTGCAATGGGAGCTTAGGTTCACCAACACAGCAAGTAGAGTTTTCTGGCTTTTTCTTTTATACCAGATTTAAAAAGCCACAGTCATACCCCACAAAGCACCGATCCAGTATAAACTGCAAAAAGAGACAGGAGTGCCACAGTGGATCCACACCAGCCCCACAGCCAGTGCCTGTTGCTTGAAGGTATCTGCAGCGCACAGACCCACGGCCAGCCACCACACCAGCGCATGGTAATTCACTCCTGAAGCTGAGGATGGGCATGAGAGTGGGTGGAAAACAAGTGCGTGGGGCTCCCCAGATCAGCTGCTTCAGTCAGATGCTTCCTCAGGAGATGACATAGCCTAAGCCTAGGAACTGGCAAGGATTCTTACTACACTGGGACAGAAGTAACATTCCTGAACTTACAGAAATTACAATGCTTTACTAGGGGATAAATCTAATCAGATTGTATCCAAACGATCTGTCTATAAATTTTAGCCACAGATGTATCTCATTTTCTTAATACCTAAGCCGCTTAGAAGCTTTAGCATATTTATTTTCCTTTCACCCCTGCAACGTAGAGATACACTGTCCTTATTTTACAGCTGAGGAAGTTACTCACAGAGAGACTTAAGTGTATGTATTCACGGCAGTCACTGAGTAGAACGGAATTCAGCATGGCTGGAAAACCCACCTGAGAAGCTGGGTAAATACTTGGACAAGTAACTCAGCGGTCAATGCCAGGAGTACCCGTGCTAATTCATTGAAAACAGGCTTAAGTGCATCTACTTGCACTCCCTGCAGGGTAGAAATGGTTTGAGTGAGTCACACAAGGTGATGGAGGGAGTCTGGGGCAGTCCCCGGAGCTGATCTGTGACCCTACTGAGACTGTTGGTGGATGAAGCCACCTTCTGCCTGCTCCCTGCTCAGTGGGCAAGGGCTCACCAGCCAAGAACATCGCATTATGCAATGGGACCTGGGTATGAGATGGAGGCACTAAAGGGCATTAAAAGCTGTTTTTTGCATTCTCTCCCTTTTCCCTGTAGCTGTATAAGAAGCATTCACCAGTCCAGACCAAGTCATCAAAACTCCTGTCCCCTCCTGCCTCCTAATCAATACGTCAAGCTCAGTGAATTCACTGCTTTTCTTCAGAGGTTTGAGCAGAACCTTTGAGAGAAGCAAGAGCAAAACGATAAATCAAAGCAACAACACATGCATGACTGTGGCACTGCAGCAGAGACAATTCCTTGAGTCCCAAGTCATAATTAACTCCCCGAAGGACAGAAACCTGACAGGAAATCCAAAATCTCTTTGCAATCCACTAAATATTACAGGAATGAATGGCTGGCACGGGGGAAGGAATGTTGGCTGGAAGTGAAGCTTTTTGGTTTGAGCTTTTCCTGGGCTGAGTTTATTTAGCATATAGCTCGGAGGCACTTGCTGTTTCATATCTAGGAATGGAAGTAACGCAGATAGCATGGAAAGGCTGCAGCTCAATGTGCTGTTACCTGGAGTTAATTTCTGCACCTGCACAGGGCCTCAGGTGGTGTTTAAAGCATTTAAAGTGTTTAACTGTGGGTTTAAGTCCAACAGTTCAAAATGTGGCTGCCCTGTGGGTCTTTGCACTCACAATGTGAAGTCCAAGGTGTGACTGCTGATGGTTTTGTGTTTTCTCTGGATGAAATGGAAGTAAAACCTTAAAAAAAACCCCAAAAAACCCCAACAACAACAAAAAAAAACACAACCAAAAAAAACCCCAACACCCACAACACCTATATCTGAGCCTTTCTCCTGCCAAACCAAAAACCCACTGCACTTCAGATGCAATCCCTCTCAAAGACAGAATGAGAGAAAGGGAAGACATACGCTGCGTGATGTCATATAACCACTACCAGAAGATGATCAGATACAACAGGGTGAGGGTCCCATACAAATTAAAATAAACTCCAGTTACTAGTCTCAGTGAAATAATGCTGCTTCACAACAGCTACATGTCATTCCTTTCCTCAAGAGCTCTGGCTTTTCCAAGCTTGGAACTGCAAGTGTTCTTTGTCTTGGGGTGACGTTTCCCATCCTTTCCCCCTTACAAGCCACACTCAGGTGTGTCTGAGAGCATCACTCTTGGGCAGCTCATCTCTGCTGCTCCCCTGCCAGGCAGGACCAAGCACCCCATGTAACTCCGAAAGACCCGATGCCGGCTCCGTACCAAAGCAGCAGACCTGAAATAACAGAGGGGTTGATTTTACGAGGCATTGTGAGCCCTCGGTGTTGAAACGCAGGTGACAAGTTTCCAATCAGATAAGGCAATGGTAATTCCAGATGACCCTACCATCAGTTGCAGGAATCACCATGCGGGGAATGTTGGGATTAGGTTTCACTTGGAGCCTGGACACATTTATAATGTTTCAGTAAATGAATAGGGAGTACTGTGACCCAGCTGGGAAATTTATGGCCTTGGTTGTGGCTCTGACAGGACTTTGGAGTGAGATATCGTGGGCTCCGGGGGTGGAGGCTCATCTTAAATTGGGGTGGGGGTAGGGGTGAGGAGCAGAGATAAAGCATCTGTTGAAAAGCTTAAGCTGTGCGTCTCTGGCGAAAAGCAGTTTGAGAGAACATGTTTGCAGAGGTGTCAACCATCTACGGAGTACCCATCAATTGAAAAATATTCCAACTGGACCCTGAAGGACCGAGTCCCGCGTTGGGGGGTCCAGGCACTCACTCATAAAGTGTTCAGATTGCAGTCTTGTAGAAAGAGGAGGAATAGTTTCATAGGAGGAGAGGTTGTTCCTGACAACGTGCAGTCACCGCGAGGCTCGAGTCAGGGAGCTGTGCCACAACGAGACCTTTCACTCCATTGCCTGCAGTCACTCAACTTGTTTTCTCTCGGGGTTGGACCAGGGAATTTATTGCACCTTTTGGATTTTCAGCAGCATATGTTACATAATCTAGAATGAACTCCTCGAGAAATGGAAGCTAATCTTTGCCCAAGCTACGTACGATGATATGCCGTGACCTTCCTGAAAATACTTAGAAAAACTTTCCTTAAAAGCAGCGGGTGAAAAGCAGGGTTTAGAGATTTACAGGGACATTTACAAGTGTGATAACATTTTTTCAACCTGTTTTGTTTTACGATAAATCATTTTTTATTGGCCCAGAAAACCTGGGAGATGATGACCAGAAGTAGAATATTTTTGGCTTTGTCATTGGAAAATGAGACCCAAAGAGTTTCAGCTATGAATGGAAGGAAATTTAAAGCACACAACAATCTGAGGTAACCAGTCAAAACACTTGCTGTGGCTATCCAAATAAAACCAAAAAATGCCTAGAATTAAACAAAAGATGTATTTTGTGGGCCACTGAAAAGGTCGTCTTTTTTTTTTTTTCTTTTGATCTTGAAGAATTTTTTTGATTTTTTTCCAAGGAAAGTAGTGAGGTCAAAAGATGATTTTTGGAGGGTTTTTTTTGCATTAAAAAATACGAATTTTTGGAGAAAAGCCAAGTGTTTGTGATTTGTTTTATTTGAAAAATTTCAACCAGCTGTATGTATGAAACTGGAAACCAGGTAAAAATTGCCCTGATCTGGGCCTTTTTTGAAACTGAAGTCAACCAAGGTTCATCAGAATGGTTTTGGAGTTTTCAACTAACTGTCCTAGACTTGCTGGTGACTGGACCTGGATAACAAATTCACAGGAAATCATGTGGACTCAGCTGAATTTCACTTTCGTTTTTGCAGACAAATCTGAAATCCCAAGTTACGTGACATTTGTACCAAAACCAAACTGAGATTTACACAAAAGACTTTGCTGGATAATAGATAACAAAAAAATCAAGTTGCATGGAAATGACATTGTGGTTGCATAGAAGTAATCAGTTTTGTCATTGACATAGTTGGGAATTGGAGCCTACCCTGAACATTCACCATCAAATCAACATAACTCCTGACTCGATATTAATAAATAAACTGTTTAGCTAATTTTTAAAGCAATTATCCCATTTTTAATTCATTTAAATCATCCAGCTGAGGAAAACCTGATCAATATATCTCAGGTTTTTTGTTGAAAGTGAGCATAGCTTAAGCCTCTTTCAAGTTTAGAGGAAGAAGAAATTACTTCTATTTCTTTTCACAATAGTAGCTTCAGAAAACTCATTGGAAGGGTCACCCTTTTCTGATCTATATTAATACATCTCTAGTGGTTAACTCATGCATGAGTAGGACTAATGAACATTAAGCAAGATGAATTAGGTACACAAAAATAGCTGAATAATGGAATAGAAGTGTTTTTCAGTTTCAGTTCAGTTGCAGATGTGTGCAGGTCTTTTTTTCAGTGCCCATAGTCTTGCAATTATGACTTGAGCAGTGAGCTACCAGAGCCTCCATCTACTTCAGGACCCCCCATTGGATAGTTCACCTGCAGCAAGATATTCTGGATACGCTGCAAATCGAAATCAAAGGCGCCAAGTCTGTTTTTTCAGGGCAATCTACACCTATGCAGTAGTTTTCCTGGAATCTGAACCATCTCATACAGCACAGAACACTGAATCCCTGCCAGGAATGATAAACATATCCTATTTTTCTTTCCTTATCTGTTTGCATTTTGCTAATATCACCTCTCAGCCCCTTCCACTCACTTCCAGGGCCTATTATCAGCAGAGAGCAAAGAAACCTTTCCCAACTGTCTGCAACTTTTGTGTGGGAATTTTTCTCACTCGTGCTCTTTGTGCACATAAGACACAATTTACCTGAGTGGTGATACAGGGATTGATTACGGAAGTTTAACCAAGATCAATCGCTTAACAGGTAAAATATTAGGATGGAGGATGACACAAGTTATCGGAACTCTGATTACATAAAAATCACCAAAAATATATTGCCACAGAAATTGCGAAAAACCATCCTTTTGACTTGCTGAGACAAGGGTTAATATTAGTTGAAAGCCTCATGCTAATATTTGTTGGAACATTGATGTTCATGGCTAAACAGTCTGCATGCATTATAGTAAAAACGACAAGTCAAGAGGGAGAGACTAACTTGCCGAAGGATATTGATTTTGTGTTCCAATCAATTTGGTTTGTAGCTTTTTATTACCTTGTATGCGTGCCATTAAAAAACCTGAATGTATTCTGTTGTGTTGCATATCCAAAAAAATTGGAAAGTTCTTGGGTAATCTCTAGGAATAAATTTACATGAGTAAAACCTTTTTACTTAATCACCTGTATTTTATATTTTGTGTGGAGGGCTGGAATTTGTCATCAGTTCTTCTTTATTCAGTGTACAAAAATAATTTGATAAATGCAGCCTGGAAGACACTGCAATTTTGAGCATGATAGGTTCCCAAGCTTAAGGCAAACTACAAAGTATATACATCATTAATATATATATATCATTCATCATATATGAATTAATAGAAATTTTTAATGCTACAGATGCCATGGTGTTCAGGTGGGAATACGAACATTTTAAAATAGTACACTCCAGATAGAAACCCAGCTCAATAATGTTTGCTACAAACGTGGGAGTTGCTGAGGGAGAAGCCAATATTGCATTCCTCAGGTCTAGGGCAGAAAAAGTGGAGGAGTTAAGATGAAGTACAGATTTTCTTCTAATCAAATCCAGAAGACGTGCTGTAAACCTTATTCTAAGAGATCCGCTAAGTCTGCAGCATGAACATGACAGGCAGGCAAAATTGTGGATTTGATCATTTAAAAACCTGTGGATTCCTGGGGTTTTGGCTACGTTAAAGACTCTGAGAAAAGACATGCTGAGAATTGCTGAGGGGTGTTACCAAACCCAGTTGCCAAAGGCTTAGTCTGCCTCAGTAATACAGAGAGCAGCTGGTTGAGCTAACTCCCAGTTAATTACCTCTTCATTTCTGCAATCACTCCATAGTTTGTTTAGGGCAAGGTGGACTGGAGGTTTTGGTGCCCAAATCATTCAATTTATTCATTTGCTATAGAAAATAAAAGTTGGAAAATAAAGACCTCATTATTGTACATATTTTTTCATTTAATTCGTTATGGGCATATTACAAAATGGCTTTGTAATTTGGGTAATCATACACAAATGTTGGGTTTTGCTGCAGCATATTCAGATCAAATACTTGGTTGGCTGAACCTGGCAGGCAATGCTGGTGCAAGCCCAGCTCCCTGAGAGTGTAGAGGTGATTGATTAATTGCTCCTGTAAATCTTAGAGAGCCAGATCCTGATGCCTTTTCACACTCTGAATGGGGTAGAACTTTCAGTGCCCAGCATAAGAAAGGCACTTTTTATGTGGAAGTCAGAAGGAGCAAGGGGATCAAAGTACTACATACGCTTATTTATCCCAGGAGGAAAATGAAGATATGGCACATCTTTTTTCTGCTGTTTAATGGGATCATTGTAGGACAGTTTCATACAATAACGTTTTTCAAGTCCTTTGTGCCATCTACTTTATATGAAT
This sequence comes from Eurypyga helias, assembly GCF_000690775.1. NCBI lineage: Eukaryota > Metazoa > Chordata > Aves > Eurypygiformes > Eurypygidae > Eurypyga > Eurypyga helias. The sequence continues at coordinate 57,695 of NW_010230601.1, forward strand.
ACTCCATTGTAGGTCTTAGGGTAACAGCTAAGTATGACAGTCAGTCCTAGCTTCCACTGCTCAGTATAATCCCTGTAGATTATCCTAAATAATTGCTCTTTTTATTTGTCATTTTTTATATAATACCAAATTACAATCTCCTACAGTGCCAGCCTTGTTTTAACTCTGCAGCACATCTAAAATCAGCATTTAAGGAATGTTTAAGTTGTAAAGTCAAGCTCTGAGAAGATTAGGAAGTGCTTGGATCCAGAATACCCAAGCAACCTTAAATTGGCCCCATTCTATAAAGCCTTTAAATATCCGATTGCTACAAGTTCATGCCCCTTCCAACTACTGTGAAAAAAGAGGCAAGACCTGCAAAAACTACTCCATTTTGAGGCACAGCCTGGATTCATTCCCGAGGTACTTTCCATCCAAGGCTTGGAATGAAGTAGGGGGTTGTATGGAAAAAACAGTGTGATCATGTAATTAACATATCCTTGTGTGGAACCACAGCAGACCCTAGCAACTAGGGAGAGCAGATGGAAGAGGGTTCACACCCCCACTTTGACAACTTATTGTGTGAAATTAGCCCGCTCTTCTCCCAGAAAAGGTCTTGAAAGGTTGATATTAATTTATTTTGTCTTAGTGATGAGCAGTTGTGATGGAACACTGAAGAGTCACTTGAAAATCTGATACTCTATTGAGAATATATTTGTCAGCCATTTTAGTCCTTCTCCTGTTATTTCCCTCATAAAAATCAAGCTTGAACTCCTTCGAGAAAACACATCTCTGTTCTACAAAGGATATAGATGCTTCTTCCTTAGTACTTTTCATTTAAAAGTTTACAACCTAGCAAAAAAACCCACACACGCACACACACAAACCCCTTTGCTTTGTTCTGTTTTGTTCTAAACAACCTCTTATTCTAACTGTAGCGGTGGGGATGTCTTCACTAGACTTTTCAGTGCCTGACCTGGCATATGTTTTCTGAAGGACTCACTGGAATAGTCTGTCCAATGAATGATCCAGCTGGCTGACTATTCCTAGGTGCTGGATTATAGTGCAACAAAGAGGAAAGACATACTTGTGGGTTTGACATCAACAAGGAGGCACAAAATGCCATTTAGTGTGAGGTGTTCCAATGCCGCTTTCTTTAGGAAACCAAGCAGGTCATTGTAAGAAAGATGGCTACACTTACATCTTTTCTGTGTTCTCCATAATCTTTCTCCCTGACTCCCCAAAGAGAACAAAAATATACAAAATACAGTAAAATGCTTTTCATGTTGCATCCAGCTATAATCCCTGATAATTCCAGGCTAATGCTGTGGAAGAAATGACCAAACTTTGTTCACTTTATGTTGTAACTTTTTTAAAAATAATGTTCCCATCTGACTTCCCTACTGCTATACTCACTTTGCCTGAAACGGTTTTGTCTTTCACAGCCTGGGTAGGTTCAGCATCGCCACGAGGGGTTTGGAAGACCTCACAGGGAAGACCTCCTACAAGCAGTGGTGAATGCTGTCCCTTCAGTTAGAAAATAGCTTCTTAGCTTCAAGTAGGTATTGCGTCAGTGTCCCAGGAGAGGGATCTGCTCTTGGAAGGGTCTGCTTTCCTTGAATACTCTCAAGATCTTGACCACTCTTTCACCAAATGGCTTTATGTGAGCATTGTACTTGTTCACTCCAATATCCTGTCAACATCTGAGGGTGTTTCCAACCAGAGTAGGGACAGTTATTTCCAAAGCTGAAGGTTCTTTATGGAGAAAGCCTTACTCATTTCCCTTTATTTAGAAATTATATTGAAAAAAAAAAAAAGTGCGTTGCTTAAGCCATCTAGAGCTTTAAATGTCAGAACTCCAACTGGAGCACAGCTCACAAGAATCTGGTGTTACTATATTGTTCCAGTGACAAACCCAACCCATGAAGTGGGTTGACCAGCTTCCAGTTGATTAAAGGTGTTCTCCAGAAGAACAGTCTAATTTGGAGTTGACAAAGGCATGGAAACTATGTCTGCTTCCAATAAAACTCTCTGCCTTCTTGCCAGGCGCAGAAGAAAAAAGACCTGCCTTCAAACTCCTGGCCATGAACTTGCTTCATGTTTTACCGTTGCCATTCTCCTTTACTTCACACTGCAAACATTGCTAAGAAATTACTAGAATATCATCTGCATGCAAAGCCAGTATGTTCTTTGACATATTTTTTTGTTTCTCCCTCCATCCCAGTAGCGGCACATTAGTCTGATCTGGGCTGCAGGCTACCATTCTTCTTTTAAGCTAGTCCAGTAGACTCCAAAAGCACCAACTGGAAAGGGATTTGGCCAGAGATGTTATTCTTTCCTCTGTAGACATCCCTAATTGCACTGCATGTTGGCCTAACCTTTGGAAAGCGCTTTGGAAGAAGGTGGCACACTGAGGTTTGTTATTGCTTTCCGATGACAATGCTGAAGGTGATGATTGCCCTGTAGTGCAGTGCATCATGTTGGATTCATTTAGCGTATGTTATGTACCCTGTGGTCTGTGATTCATTCGCTGCATTGCAACGTGCTTTTTGGAATCACACTCCAGCAGTGACTTTCTGACATGCGGTTCAAATACTCATTTCTTTTCAGACCATACTTTTATTACAGTGAGTAGATCTGTATATAGCTTTAGACTGCTGCAAATTTCCAAGGGCCGCGTCCCAACAAGTATCACTTTCCAATTTCATTCCCCTCAAGAAATTCTGTCAACAGCTTCTCCCAATTCCATTAATCTTGTGTTTTACCATCTTAAAGCCTCCCATTCTCTCAACTCCCTTAAAGATGTGACCAGTGTTTCTCCTTGAGTGCTGACAATTGCTTTCTCATTCTTATGTGGAGCTGCTCTCCCTGCTAAGAACCACATGCAGTTTTCAATAATACCTATTCATCAGTAATGTATATAGTGAGCCAGGTCTGGATTTCCACACTGAGTACTGATGTATTTTACATACCTTTCCTTTCTCAAAAGGGATTTTCTGTCTCTGAACACTAAATATGAGAAGCATTTTTCAAATTCTTTGACAGAATGCTTTTAACATATCAGCAGGCTTAATAAATCTTTTCCATTTGTTCTGTTCACTTTTATTCATAGTGAAGTATTGATCAGGAACAAGCAGGGATTGTGAGGACAGTTCTCAAATGAAAGTGATATATGGTGCTACCGGGATGCTGATACTAACAGTTTTGCTTGGAGCTGTGGGTCATCAGCCCTGAGGATTTTCTCTGAGCAGCAAGAAAACCCAGAAGGAGAACATTTAACCACACCGGACCACCAACCCATTGGAGCTTTCCACTGTGTTAAATTTTTAGATGTGGTTTTCTTCACCCCCTCTTTCACTGTGGTGCTCTTGAATAATACAAGCATTTTATCTCTCCAAAATGCAAGCAATTGATGGGGTCAGAGTGACAGATTTCAAGAAGGGATGTGGTGACATAGGATACAATAATATTGCTGTCAAAGAAAACACCTTAGAAACTCAATTTCACCTTCTGTCAGTGCCTCAGATCTGGAAATACAAGGGTTGATCCCTGCATTGATATAATTTTCTCTGTGCCTATCTTTGTGTATGTATACTCTATAGATACCTTATGGCTGTGGAACAACTACATTGGTTTCTCCTCAGGCAGACAGGTGTTATTGTTCCTGTGTGTCTTGGTTGAAGGATAATTTGTGAACCCTGCCAAAGCTTTCACAGGTGGTCCATGGGATGTCCCTCGGAGCAGGACAATGAAATAGGACTGTCATGTACACAGACTTAAGCACAACCTTCAGAGACCCTTTGTCAGGTCCTTGGATGGAGAAACCTAAAGGTGCGTGATGGGGTCCAGGACTGGGTCTCTACAAAACACCACACTGAAGGAAAGGGGAGTGAACAGAGTACAAGGAGACAAGGAAGTTCAAGAGTGCCAACCATGGTTGGGAGCTACTTCTGGAAGAAATAACAAAGAAATGATTAGATAATGTATGTATTGCAAAAGTTTTACAGTTACAGCTTTTTTTCAGCTGCACATGTCAGATGATGTTAGAAGGATGTGCCAAATTCTCAGCAGTACTCTCACATGTGAATCACTGGAGGATAGAGAGGTCACCCAAACTCTAACATGTCTCACTCAGTTCTGGAACTGAGGTCCCACATCAGACCTGATGTTCCTATTGTCTTCCTTTATTGCTCTAAGGGATTAGAAAAGTGGCCAGAAAAGAATAAATACAACTCACAGAACCAAACAAACAAAACTTCCAGAAAATCCTTTAGAAAAGGGTAGTCAAAAGGACAAACATACAGTGGAAAGGGAAAAAAAAAAGCTAAAAAAGAATAACACTGACAAAAATCAGAGATATTGCTGACAAACAGCAAATCAGCCATTTTTTGCAACTGTAAATTGATATTGGGAAAATGAACTATTGGGATGCATATGGGATGACATCTAGGACATAACTGCTCTTCTGTGGTCTGTTCACACCATACTACCCACTGTCCCTCATTACCAGGAAAATGTTGACTGATTTTGTGATATTCAAAGGAGTCAGGGGATAAAGAACAATTAAAACCGAAGTAAAACTGAAAAGCTGAAAGTTAACCTATCCGAATCACCACATTTTTAATAAAACACCATGCAGAAATATTGCCCTACAAATACTCATTAGTACACACACATCCCCACCCCATTTCTTGTGGAGACAGTCTCAATAGCTCACTGTCTCTCATGAAGATGGGATGGAAAGACTGGTGGTGATGAGGCACATGATGTGAAGGGACAGGGTGCTCCTCTTAAAGAAGGAATTCAGTCAAAGTGTCAGAAATACTGGGAAATATCCTGGGTTGTGAATAATCTTCTCAGGTACTGGTAAGAGGTCTCCCATTTGGGACTTTTAAACCAGCCAGTGCCATAGAGGATTATCCTGATTTGACAAAGAAAGAGCCTGGATGACCTAATCGATTTTCCATTTCTAGTTTCCATGAGTCTGTAATTCTGTAAATTTTTTTCTCTGTTGCTTTTCATATGAAAAAGTTTCTGCACATGCCAGTTCTTTTACTTTTTTTTTTTTTTTCTTTTCCAGAAAAGTCTGGTCATTGAAATTCCTGTTCAAAATTCTGGTGAGATGGTGTGCTTTTGTCAGCCTTGGCAAGGAGACAGGGACGGTGCATGTGACCCACTGAGGAGAACAGAATGTCAAAATGCAGTTGTGGCACGAGGAGAGTCGAGGAAGTTTGGAGCTGGGGGTCTATTTTTAGTGGCTAAAGATTGTTCCAAGGTTAAAGTAACATAAAATCCTGGGGGAAGGTGGAGGGAATATTTGCCCTCCCTGGAGGGAATCCAAGAGGATTGCAGAATAAGAGGTCAGAGGAGCAAAGGGAGGGGAGGGCTATCTGTGACACAGCGGTTTTTGAAAACAGAAAGAAAAGAAAAATTAAGTTGGATGGTAATCCCTTATGTCGTGTCCCACTAAAGCATTTTTCAGAGTGGTGGAGTGGAACAAATGTACAGTCATATTTAAAGCATCAGACCACCTACATCTTAACAGATCCACAAATTGACGTTAATGAAGCCATTTACGTTTAAAAAAAAAATTTAAATTCAGCTGGAAAAATAGAATGAATGTTGAAACACTGGCTTACTTGTTCAAACCAGCTTTCTAAAGCAGTATTTGATATGTTTGCTGGAGAAAAGAGTAGAAAGGACAAAGCTGGCTGAGGAAGATGTATCATCTCAGGCAATACTTTCCTTCAGCATGTTTCTGACCAACAGTGGAAGACCTTAGGTTGTATCAGTCACTAATGCTTGTGCACAGAAAGGAAAACAGCAGCTTAGTATTTGGCAGAAAAAGGAACATTTGGGTAGTGTAGGATCCTTTTGGAGACATTTACTGGAGATGAAAATTGCTAATGCAGCAAGATCTAGTCACTGTAAATTAGTGATTCCTAAACTGGGAAAATAATGTGATTTTTTTTAGAGAGGCACTTGCATACTATGTAAATCTTATATGTTTTTTCTCCTGTATTTATTTAAAAAACTAAAACTACGCTATTTTTTTCTTGTGGAAATATTTTATTTACTCACTTTTTCAAAAGCAAGAGTAGCAACTCAAAATTTGGAGGAGGAATAGACACAGGAGCTGCCTAATTTTGCTGCATTTTTCTTGCCCCTAAAGGACTGTAAGCTTTCTCCAAGGAAATGCGTAGCGAATGATTAAGCTACATATAAAAACAAAACAGCATGTGTTTTCCAGTGTGTGCACAAGTCAAGCTGCTTTTTACGTGGGTTAAGAACGTGCTCAGAATTATTTCTTTTCACCTGCCAATCCACAGCTACCCACACAAGTCTTGGATGTGCGTACGAGGCTTTCAAAGGTTGTCCTCTGTATTTGAGGATAGAGCAGAAAGCCAATATTGTTCATCTGAGGGCTATTTTTAATGGCTGCATACAGAGAGTTCTCTAGAGTTGCCATAAATATCCTGTTTGCTTGCTTTCTTTCTCTTTCATTCAGCTCCCTTGGTATCAACCAGACTATTCTTTCTCAAATATTTTACTATATCCCTGCTTCTCCCTTTGGAGGAGGAGATCAGGGAAATGCATTTGCAGAGGAGGAAAGGTGTATTTGTTCAGCAACGAGTAACTTACAAATAGTTAAATCAATTTAGAACAGACTTTCAAAGTGAACGCTCACCTTTGGACAGAGATCTAGAATGGAAACTCTCAGACCAGAAGGAATTTGCGCAGGATGTAATGAGGAATAAAGGAAAAAAAAAAAAAAGAGTGGGTCTGGGGGGTGCCAGGACCGAAATAACGCCTGAACTGCCAGGCAACACGCTGCTTTTTCTCCCTCTCACGCAGCACACAAATGTATAACATTTCACTGAGAGTGTGAAGTGCAAATCCAAGCACCCACAAGGATTAATTTACGTGCCCAAGCGGGGAGCTGTGCTTAAACAATGAGGCTCTACCCTGAAGTGCTTCAGTATATCACGCGTATGCACAATTCCGTACGCAGGCATTCGAGTGCCTACAGCCCACTTTCTTGTTGTAAAAGGCACGTGTGACATTGGGCTCATTAAGATGAAACATGTGAAATCAGATCCTCCTTTCTTCCTGCCCTGTTCTGCCTGCCTTTCTGCTGAGTGTCACAAAAGCAGATTGCATTCGTTCAACCGCTGCCCACAGCAGCAGAGCTGAAGTTTATCTCCATCTTCCTTCTATTTTCTTTTCTTTTGAAATTCTTGCCTCCCTTATTCAGAAGCTCCTGAAAGGGAGAAATTCTCCTAGTGCAGGGAAACATTTATGTACTGAAGCAGAGGGCTTTTTTTTTTTTTTTTTAAATAAACCCGACATTACATTTCTTATGAAAGCAGTACTGACCTTTTTCCTGTGCCCATTCTCCCAGATGGCATGTACAGGCACTCCGCTGACCACTGTCCCTCTCACCTGGGGCTGCAGAGCTTGCTCTCACCGAAGGGACTTCTCATGAGCCTCCCCAACAAGCTGGGGAAAATGCCTTCCAGCAGCTCCTCTCACCTCGTAAAAGCTGGAGTGTGAATTGCTGGCACATGTGGGAGACCCTGCAAACTCTGGGTATGCTGAATCCCTTGTGTTCTCCCACCATGACTGCCCCAAGTCCTCAGCAAATCCTTCCCATTGCTATTTCGGCAGCAGCACCATTCCTTCCTTGGGTGCTCCGCTTCTTCCCGTGATCCCATGTGCTGCTGGGGACTTCCAGGTGATGACACAAGACAAAGAGTATTAGTCCCAGCTTCCTGTGGCTATACATAACTTTTGGTGCATGCAGCCCAGTCGATCATCAAGCACATGTGTTTTAGGGTCATCCTCAGCACAAGCAGCCAAGACAGGGTTTTGCAGACAGGAGGCAGGTGGTGGTTACACTAACCCAACTGTTGTAGGTGCTCTGGGTAACTGCTGCCAGAGATCAGCATTTCTCGGGGAAAGCCAGCAACTGCCGTAGTGCAGAAATGCGGAGCAGCAGAGGAAAGGCACAACCCACAGTCACGGCCGTGTCAGATGTTTGTGCTCCTCAAGGACAGATAGCACCTGCCTCCCCAGAGAAAAATCGAGGGGAATTGTAGATGTCTTTTTAGCATTGCCTGCCTTATAAGGTTAAAGGACTCCTGGTTTGGCCTTTGCTTGTGGGTATCCCGTTCCCCATGTCCAGCAGGCGCTGAGGTATGCTGAATTAAGATGATATATTCTGTGGACAGATGGAGAAGGGAATCACTTCTTCAGACAGCAGGGAAAAAGAGGTGGTTAGAAAGTTTATCCTATGCTACAGAACAGCCATATCATTGGCTACCAGGGAGTTATGCAATTATTATTATAGATGGTTTCTAAGTTCGATGTATAAAAGGAACGATGCATTCGCATATCAGAAATCTGTTTGTCCTAATGGTAACTACACATAAGTGCACACCCATGTTCATCCAGGATGGACAGGCAATGAAAGGATGACATTACTTGAATATCTTCTGCATCCAAATATTAAGAATGTCAAAAAACAGGTCTTGTAAAATACGATGCCACTGTTGCCTTTAATATGATGCCTGTTAAGAGAGATGGCTGCTGGAGTTCTGGGTGTTACTGTCCTGCCTGGGAAAGGGTGAAAGAGGGAGTGTGGAAGGAGGGAAAAATTTTCCGGATAGTTTGACTATCCTGATTTCTGGCAGCTAATCGCACCGGACAACTTGGTCCTGCTTAGCAGGTTTTTCATCTTGGGTACCAGTAGGAGATGTCACCATGTCAGTGGTCTGACAACCTATCTTGCAGCAGAGATGTTTTCTTACTCTGCATTCCCCACAAGGAAGCCTGGCAGATGTTCACTGGCATCCACCGATTGCACATATGAAGGAAGGCTCCCAGATGCTTTACCCCACTGGTGATAACCATCCCTGACAAATCATGGGCATCCACAAGACAAAAAGCAAAGCTTTTGAGTTGTTGTTGTTGCTGTCAGTGGCTCACAGTAATTCTGGGCAGACTGGTGTGTTTACACACTGTATGTGAGTAAAAATACCTCTGTGTTCCCCCCACCCATCCCCCCAAGACATTAACTCTCTGAGGAGCCAGCAAATGAACTGGAGTGGTTAAAGTCATTAACATCAGGTTAACTCCCATTGTGAAGCTCCTGGCTCAACATCAGAGGGCAATAAAACACCAAGCGCAACATGATGACTGTTATGATCAGGAAATTTGGGACATGTGTCATTAGAGGGAACAAACAGGGCAGCAGAGGTGTCTGGCATTAACACTGCTGAGTGTTCACTGCCATTCACTCCCCCTCCATGTTCCTCTTGTGCCCTTTATCAGCTTCCTCCGATGTTGGGTGCAAACAAAGTCTGGCCCTTACCTGAGGGTCAGAGAGATGAGAGACAGTGTTAGACAGGATATTCCCAGCATTTTCAATGCTTCCTCTTTGGTGCGTTATGAATGTCTGACTGACACGGCCAAGCGAAAGTGCTGCAGGTTCCCGCGGGACCCGTGTGGCCATAAAACTCACAAACATAATAATAACAAAGTCATAAATTCTGACCTGTGGTACAGTCCGAGTCGAATAACAGCTCCCCAGCTGTGGAATATGTGCCCTTGTTGTGTGAAGGTGGCAGACCCGGGGGTAAAGTTCACCTCATATTTGTCAGGTTGTGTAGAGCCAGGCCTGTTTAATGACCTAAAACCAGCCAAAAACCCCAGCGGCAGGACAGATGCTCAACCATGTTTTTAGCTTGTTATGATTTACCGATTATTTTGTGAGGAGGGAAAGCTTAAAAAAATAGCTGATGACGGACAGATAATGGAGCTGGGGCAACAAGTGGTGAAGATCCTATTGCAAAGGATGGCGTTATCCCCTTCAAAACACCCAGGACCTTTTATCTGTGTGAGCTTTACACAGCGCCTCAATGACTTCAGGGCATAAGGATGGGATGCAGCCCAAGAGGAGGGGTGCAATAGCCCATGGGTGTTTCTGCTTCTTTCTGCAGTGATTTCTTCCCAGACACAGACCCAAGACCCTAAAAGATATTAGGAAAGGTCCAGACCCTACAAAGGGGCAGGGAGCTGCACTGGAGGAATATTAAAGAAGCCTGACAGAGCCTAGGAACTTATTCAGATCCTTCCCAATGGAGTAGAAAGAGTTTGATACATGGAAAATGAAAAAAAAACCAAGTATCCCATGCCTGCCTTTGAGATGTGCTGAGAAGGGCTGGTAACAGGGACATGCATACAGAAAAGGTCAGGGAGAAAGCTTGGAAGGGTCAGCCATCCTCATGAGTGGTTTTTCCAGGGAAAAGGGACTTGGGAGACTTCTTTATCCCCCCATCTCCTCTGTCAGACTGGGATCGCGTCCACCTCAAGCCTCAGTGACAAGCAGAAGCGGGCGGCTCGCCATCCGGAGAAGGAAGGACGAGATGATTTGTTTTTGTGTGTGTTTTTCTTTCCATGTCTGCTACTTGGAAGGAAACATGTCTGCTTTTAGAGAACAATGCTGCCCAGGGCCGTGGGAGTGAGTTACTGATGTGTGCGAATCCTAACCCGGACTCTGTTCCCAGGCCAGCCCTTGGCGGTGCTCAGCTGTGCACCATCCCGTTGCAGAGGGTTAAATGCTAAATGAGGGGGGCTGGAGGCAACCTGGAAGTGCAGCGCCTTCCCCTCTTCATGAGGAGGCGGCACTTCCTCTCCCTAAGCTGTTGTCAACAGAGATGCACTGTGGCTTCTTGAAAACCCCCTAAATCACCAGTCTCCAACCCATGACCTACCCCACCACCTCTAATTCTTCCTCTCTTCTTACCCCAAATGCTTTCCCTTGGCTTTTCTTAGATCTATTTCTTCTTTTCTCCCCTATCCATATGCCAATGGACTGATGAGGACAATAAAATGGGGTAAGACAGCCACCAAACATCTTCCTCCTCTGCAACCAAGCACAGTTAAGTCAGAACTCCTCATCTTGAGACAACACAACACTCTTGAAAGTTGTGAAGTTCCTACCACACTTTCCACATCTATTGATCACATCAAGTATTGCACATCACCTTCTTTGGCAGCTGAGAGGGCTCCATGGGTTGTTGCAGTGATGTTTAGCTCCTACCAGCCTCCAGTCAGGTCATGTTTTGTGCTGTGCTGTCATCTGCAGACATCGAATTTTGAAGTGAAGATATTTGGGCTGCAACCTGCTAATTCCACTTGTAATGACTGCTTTGCTATATCTCAGGGGTACAAACCAGCATTTTAAGGATTCCCAGCCAGCTCCAAATGGCTCCTCTGGCTAAAAGCACTTGGCAGAAATTAGGTAATGCTTAGATAGGTTGTAATTTCCATTTATGTCTGAGCAACACAGGATTGGGAGCCGGAGGTATTATAGAGGAGTCAAATACTATGAAATTGAAAGTATCGAGGTAAAGGGGATCAACAAGAACTGCAAAGATACCCTTGGCAGAGTTTAGGGCACTACCCACGATCTCCAGGCGAGTCCTGAGTTGAGAAAATACATCCAAGCAACAGGGTCTAACCAGGCATTTTACTTATTTTACAGCATTTATCATCACCTTGTACTTTCCCTGCTAGTACATTGCGGTCCTTTGAGTCTAGCCGTGGCCAGAGGTTGAGGAAGGCGGTTGAGAGAGATTGTCCTGTCTCCCAGCAAAATAAAGCCCTTTCGGGATCCGTCACGGTGATCTGTAAGGTCTACAGATCACCTTTAATGTAAACTGTTGCACTGACACATCAGGGAGTGCTTAAACAAGGCGCCTTAACATACACCCCGTCTTTGCCCAGCGCACTTCTCCTGCCATCCGCCTGCCCGAGCCCGGCTATTGCAGCGTTGAATGGGAGCTTAGTTTTAAGGATAAACACATCCATCACAAAGCTGTTTGGCGTACGCCAGCGCTGGCACTCTCATCCCCTCCATGAAACCCCTTTTGAGGACTCTCTGTCCAGAGACCGCATCTTGCTCCAGTTTCCACTCCCCAGCTTGCTTTTTCCAACGGTCCCCAAGCATAATCCTGCAGTTTACCGAGGACAGGAAGAGATGCAGGAAAACAAGGGGCACTTTAACCCCTATTTTAAACATGTAATTCCCTCCTCATTTAGTATATTTAGATTGGGCACAGTTCTGAAACAAAAGGTATAAAGAAGCCAAGTTGTTGGGGCAGGGGGAGGGAAGAAAGTTGGGTTGATTTTGAGAGCCTTGGAAGATCATTAAAATTTCATAACAGGCAGAAAAAAAGGTTGTTTGCTTATAAGGTCTCTAGTGTTTAAAGAGCTAGAGACAAAACTGCCGAGCAGTATATTCCAGTTTATCCTGTGGAATAGGAAGGAATGGCCCCAGACGTAATTACAAGTAAGTAGTGCAGCGAGTGAGGGGAAAAAGCTCAGGAAATCTGATGTCTAAGAACTTTTTCTCGCTGGTGTTTAATCAGTTTGCCCGGTTGCTTGTTTGTGGGTTTTTTTGTGATCTGCCTCAGTCGTAACATATTGGATCCTTTGACGGTGAAAGTGCGGGATGGGAAGAGTTTTTGCTTCTGAAATTCAGCGCAGCTTAAAGCAAAACCAGGGAACAAGGGTGAAACGTGAAGCTTGTTGTGTGAGCTTGCTGAGCTGAAAGTTGGAGTATGGGGTTTCAGTGCCGGTCTCGCAACTTATTGACTTTTGATTTTTTATCCACTGAACGAGCAACGAGAGAGATTTTTACAAAAGCAGGGAAATGATATCTCATTAATATTTCTACCTAGCGAAAAAAGAAAGGAATAATAACATTAGTGGTTATAAAGCAGCAGGGAGATGATGATGAATGTCAGGCTGTATGTGAAAACTGTACAAGGCTGTATAGTTTTCAAAAAATATGTGCTATTTCTGTTCTTTAGCTTCAATCCTTAAAAATACATTAACATTGAAATGGAATTTAAAAACCGAATCACAACATTGGCAAAAATATTTCTCTGAAACACAGAACTCTCACTCTGAAAAACAAAATCAGTCGTAAATCATATAATGCATTAACAGCCACAATATAGAAACTGAACATTATAAAATGTTCCTCTCAGTACAAAATAACATTAACAACCAGTGTGTTGTAGGGATACAAGCACTAGTAAAGGTATTATATTACTGTTGAGGTTGCAGATATCAGTTCCGTATTAAAATCACAGTTTAGTGCTTTAAAAAAAACATTAATAGAGAAAACTTTTTTCTATGTTACATCATATTTATTAAAATCAGAAACTTACTGAACTGTATTTTATTATATAACTACTTTTAGTTCCTCTAATTTGTACAACATTACTATATTGAATGGCAAATTTCTTGCAATAAAAGTTATGTATCTTAATTTTCTATTATGTTTTACAAAAAAAAAAAAAAGCCCAGGAAAAAATAATCTTACTTATAATTTCCTGCAGTTAGAATGATTGCTAGGTAACCTTTAAGCTGAACATAAAGAAAACACATTGAACTATTGCTTTAAAATGCACTGTATTTTCTGGTTATTTTAATGAGTATAACACATTATCATTCCTCAGTGTTTACCCAATATGCACACTTCATAACCATAAGAACAACTTTATAATTAGGGGAAGCATTTTTAAACATATATAGCTAAATTAAAAATTAAGTCCTTTTATCTCTGGTGGGATTTGTGCTCCTAAAATCATTAAGTGCATTAAGTTGGTCCTCTGTTTAGAAACATTTGTCCCACAAGGAGAATTAATTGTTTTCTATTAGGACACAGTTTTCTCTTTATTTTTCTATCTCCGGGGAATAGGTCAGCTTCCTTACTTTTCAACTTTTACCTCCACAATTATACAAATAAACGCTAAGATTAATTCTGTAGATTGTGTAAAATCTTATCGTTGTTTTAAGGAGTTTCCCAGATCGGAGACTGATTCAAGCCATGTTGAAATTAATGAGTCATTTCTATCTGCTGTAAAGGGATTTGGATCTGACACTGGACTGCTTACAAATTGGAGGCTGTAGTTTCATAAGAACATGAATCTTATCATTTTGCAAAATCAGGAATACTTACCCATGGAATAGTTTAGACTATAGTTGGAGAGTGTAGTTTGGTCTGATAATGATATCTTCCTCCATGTACTTTGGACTTATCACTGGCTTTGTGGCTAACACAACACATGTCAACTCCTTTCCCACCCATGTGTTAATAAAACTCTGTGCTTTGGCATAGTGTTTGCATAGAAAAACATAACGGATTTTTATCCTGACTTTGTTATTTTTCAAAAATAGACCATGATGTTACTCATATAAGGGTTCATTCCACATCCTGGTAATTAACTGAGAAGCCTTAAATCTCATTACCTTTATTAGAAAACTGAGAAGTATGAGGGTTTACAGGAGTTCTGGAGTGTACGAAGCTTCCTGTGTATTTTGCCTCCACTTCTCTCTTGCTTTTATACTTTTTATTCCTTGCTGTTTCCGTGTGCGTGCCTTTTCACAACGCTTTCATTCGGAGCAGGGAGGAGGGTCTGAAAAGGGTTAGCTTAGACTAAACATAGTATGGAAACAAGGACTATGTTGTCACATCAGGTTTGCTCAACACTTCAAATCTGACTTAGGTCTCCACGTCCTGCCATAATGCAAATGAGAATGTTCTTGCTGGGAACATGTCATTCCCGTGAACGTTAAATGCTGTCATGGCAGCCTCGTGGGAGCAGGCTGCAGCAAGTCCTCCTGATTTAAGAGCTATTACTGATGCTGCCATTATTACTTTACAGGGGTACAGCAGGGATTCACAACCTCAGTTCTCAACCTTTCCCTCCTTGCTACATGGAAGGAAGTGAAGTGGCAAGGCTCCCAGCTAGGCACATTTGTTGTCCCAGTAGGTAGGAATAATTGGAGGAAGGCTCCTGTTATGGAGTTTCACTTGTACGAGGAACCTACCTTCAGATCATTTTTCAAACAGAAAGCTTTAAAAATATGACTGGCTTATATGCCCTAAACCAGAATCTCAGGCACTTTTTGCACATCCTATAGACAGAGCCATTGATGAGCCCAGAAAGCTTCCAGGCTTTGCCAGCCTGGGCAGCTGGGGATACTGGGATGGTCTTTTCACTGCTTGTGCATGGGGAGGGGATGCTGCAGCAGTCCTCTCCCCGATCACCTGATCTGTGCCCCGTAACTTTCCAAGTTAGGTAGGACACCCCAAAAAGTCATTTGAAAAGGTGGTTGAGGATCAAGTTTTTGTGGGAAAAGTAAAAAGGTGGATTCTATCTAATTTCTGTTCTTTCTGTGGGCTTAGGCAGGGCTAATTCACAGGCTCCCAGTGGCAAAGAGTGTAAAAGAGACCAGAAATGTCAGGGGCAAAGTGTGGTGGGCCATTCCCAGTAGCATACCCACTAACACTGATTGCCCACTCAACTCCCACCCCAGCACAGAAATCTTTGCTGGCTCAGGGATGCAGTTTACAAACTCTCTGCTCCAACACTTGTAAATAAAGTCCTTTTTATCTCTGGGTTTTCAAATTCAGAAGAAAATTATCTCTGACGATAAAAAACACATCTTTCAGTAGCTCTGCTGAGGGCATACCAGCCCAAATCTTCAGCATGGCATGGAAATCCATATTGCAGGACTGGAGCCATAGATATGTCCTTTTTTTCTTCCCTTTATCTCTTCCACTTGATCCTGACACAGCCAGTCATATGTTGCTCTTTCTGGAGGGCGGCAACTCAGCAAATGCCAAATATCTGATTTATTTCTGGTTAAGAAAACGGTCCCTGCATGAACCGAAAGGTTCTCTCCTTTTTGTTACAATACCTGCCAAAATCCTTGAAGTCTCAGAAACTTTCCTCAGCACTGGCATTGTTATGGTGGCTCCAGCATCCCTGGGAAGGCTGAAGCACCTGATCCTTACACGTGCCTTAGCACAGCCACCGTCTGCAGCAGAGGCAGGACAGGGGATGGGGATAAAGCAGATAAATAAGGTTGTAATAGGTTGGGGAGCAGATGTAAAATCCAATCCACTAAATTTGGCAGAGAGGCAGCCTACCCTTTCCTACTCCCAGTGTAGTCTTTTCCTTCTGACAGTTTGCTGAAAGGACCTCCATTGTGTGTTACTTAACACATCTGTGAATTTATTGCAAGCTGATGCTTTCTGTTTTATATCTCAGTGGCACAAAAAGAAGATGCGGCAGAACAATTCATCCCAGATCTCCGACTCCACGCTGCATCCGAATGTGGTAAAACCCTGAAAAGCACTGACGTAGGAGAGTCCTGCTTGTCCCGGCCTGATCCTGAATGACACTGACACCCACTGACTTTTCCTGTAACAGATGCTTAGGGAAAAAGAAGAGAATTTAAATAAATGGTAGAAAAAGGAAGGCTTATTTACAAAATACGCCCTTTAAGTACAGGGCACTGTGCATGTATGGCAGGGATTGAATACAACATTGACCAGATTCCTCATGTGTGCAAGCCCATTTGTCCTGACTTTGTTACCCTACTGTTTGCCTGATGGAGAATAGGGAGAAAGGGAAAGAATAAAGGCTTCCCAGGCAGGAATAAAGCTCAAATCTCGTCCTGTCAAACTCAAAAGCATAATGAGGAGGGATGGGGCGCTGCAGAGAGATGTTCCCTGGACAGTTCTCCCACCTGTACACTTTCCCAGCCTGCTGGACCCCTTCTTAGTGTTACCTGGCTGGGCGCAGTACAGAAAGGGACACCAAAGGCAGCCTGACCCTCCTGCCCGCCCCACCCCATCCCCCTTCCACCCCCCTCCCCACCCCCTCCCAGCAGTTGCGCTGGGAGGCAGCTGATGGCTGTGTTGTGCTATAGCACAGGCTCTTTCCAGCCGGACAGCAGGCTGCTGACCACAGGGCGTCTGTATCCCAACGCCCTTTACCTTATTTAGCCCTTTGCAATAGGCTGTAATGAAATAATGTTCACAACAGCAAGAACAAAAAATAGCTCATGATGTGCCTCAAACTGTGAGAAAATTGCGCTGGGAGGCAGCTGATGGCTGTGTTGTGCTATAGCACAGGCTCTTTCCAGCCGGACAGCAGGCTGCTGACCACAGGGCGTCTGTATCCCAACGCCCTTTACCTTATTTAGCCCTTTGCAATAGGCTGTAATGAAATAATGTTCACAACAGCAAGAACAAAAAATAGCTCATGATGTGCCTCAAACTGTGAGAAAAGAGTATTCGATCCTCCCCAAACACAGACCTGCTCACTTCAAAAGGAGCAATATTTAGACAGTAATCAACATCGCATTTTTTTCCCCTTCCTGGCCCAACGTGCATATTTGCTCAGCCACACTCTCTGCCCATCAAGAAAATCTGCCGCGATCGATGGGCAGGGTGGGGCGAGCAGACGCGTGAGCTGTGCTCCTAGGCGATGTCCGGATCCCAGGGACCATCCCAGTGGCTCAGATGCTGTAGGGCTGCAAGCCCTGCCATCACAGTGTCAGGGATTTGCTCCTGGCTCATTTTATTTATAACCACCAAGCTTGGGCAGAGCTACAGTTGATCCAGGTTTCTGTGTTTTCCACTACACTTTCTAAATTAGGACTTTCTCCCATTTAAATGAGCAAAGAAACATCCTCTCCATCTGAGGGATGGGGAAATAAGAGCAAATAATCAAGTTGAAGTCTGGAAGTGAGATCTATAACCCCCAGGAGGCACAGATATCCCTCTCGCCATCCCTTTACTGACTTTACAACTCATAATGACTGACTGGGGAGAACCAAATTTCTTCAGTTCTCAGATACTGTGATAAATATTTAATAAAGAATCAGATTAAAACCGAATGTTGCTTGTATTTATTTCTTTTTCTTAGGTCAGCATCTGTAGCTCCTCGTGCTGTTATTTATGAAACAGCTTTATTAACTTATTATGAAAGCAGGCATTTGTTGTGCAGTAAATTTAAGTTTCATAGTCAATGGATGTTTTGTGGCCTGGGAAAAAGTAAACATAAACTGAAAAAGTCACTTATTCCTATTCTTGTTTTGGCCCAACAGAAATGAATATCAGATGTGTAAATGGTGAAATTCCTTGAAGGAAGTGCATCTCCTTTGTTAGTGATTGTTAGCTAGAAACACCAGAGCCTCAGATGATGTAATAGCCAGACGTCTGCAGACTTTAAGAACAATTGTAATTTATTTCCAGGAATAAGAGGAAATGTCTTTCTACTTCTCTTCCCACATCACTCATCCTAGCAGGGAAAGATGCTTTCCAAGGCATTTCAGTGGTCACTAATGCTGGATCTGTATGGGTCACTCCACTCAACACGTAGATTGGGATCCAGCATAAATCCTAGGAAAAACTGAAAAGAAGTCATGGTATGAGAACGGAGACAGGCTGATGAGAGCATGCTGCTGATAGTACTGAATTATTCAGGGACTAATGATGAGGGCTAACTGTGATGAGATGCCAAAAATCCATCTGGTGATACATGGCTGGGTGATAAAACATCAGGTAAAATTCAGGGTAAATAGATAAATGTTAAGTGATATACATAGGGGATGAGGGTCCTGGAAATTCACACTAGTTCTGTTATGCTTTAAACTAATCGCTGAGGAGAGTTGGAGCTATAATAGAGAATCTTATAAAACCGATGATCCTGTGAAATAGATTCTACCTGCAGCTCTCAGAAAGAAAAGTGATTGTTAGAAATTATTAAGAAAGAAATTAATAATAATTTTTTAAAAATTATTATTCTCTAAATCTTTAGTGCACATTCACCTGAAATGGCTGAAATCTTCTAGCTCCTAAAGGAACTAGTCAAACTGAAACAGGCTTAGATGAGGGCGCCAAGGATAATTAAAGGCTTAGAAAGACTTCAGTGTGAGAACGATTAAATGGACTAGATTTCTTCAGCCAGAAAAGAGATGACTGAGAGGATATGATGGTGCTCTCAGGAATTGTGAGTGACAAGGAGAGAATAGCAAGCAGCTGTTAGCTGTTTTTTCTTCTAATACAAAAACTTAGAAGCATGAAATTAAGCTGGTAGCTGGCAGTTTAAACTGACAAGGAGCAATCCTTCCTGACACCATGCTTAGTCATATTGTGGAACTCCTTGCCACAGGATACTGGGGGTGCTAAAAGTTTACTGGATCTGGTTATATTCATGAAAGAAAAACCCATCAGAGGTTTTTAAAATCCGTCTGAGTTTTGTATTGAATAGAAAGATGCCACGTCTGGTTCAGAGAGTGCCTGGGCCAGAAACCACTGTAGGTTGGGCAAGTATGTAGAACTGACCTACATTTGTACTTTTTCCTGGACTTTCACTACCATTGCAGATAGGAGGTTATTTGGCATGGACTTCCAGTCTGACCTGCTAAAGCTGTTCATATCTTCTTGTAAGCCTAGACATCGACGTGATAAGTAATTCCAGACAAATGCATTCCTTATGTTCTCTCTTGAATCTAATAATAATGTTAACTATTAAGTCAGGTGACGACAAGACAACACATAGCGGCCTCAGGTCTTGGACTTCTTCTTTCCCAGTTCCTAGTTTCCTTTGTAACAGGATAAGATGACCCAGGAGATGTGAGGGCGTGTCCCTGGGGGTGGATATCAACATCCCATGCCACCCTTGTACCTGTGGCAGAGCAACCAAGACAAGACCATTTAGCTAATGCACAGCAGAACACCAACAAGGTGGTTGTGGTGTCCAGGCTCGCTTTGACTTTATATCTGAATATCACAGGAGAAATGGCTGGTTCTGTCCAGTCAAAGGAGACGTGCCCAGGTTTTATCTTACTACTAAACAACTCTGATGTGCTGATACGGCAGTTGGAGCTCAGAGTCTTTTAGCAGGGAGTAAAGCTAGTGTAAAAACACTACTTCTGACTCTATCAGAAAAGACATCAGATTAAGTTAAACAAAAGAAAACATTGAATGAATAACGGGAATTGTTCCTAATGGTAAACTTGATCAGATTTTGCAAAACTTTTTTACACAGATTCACGGAGTGGTAGGGGTTTGAAGTATTTCCTCATGTTCACGCTGAACCTTCTGTTTTCCCGTTTACAGCCATTGCCCCTAGTCCTGTCACTGGACACCACTGCAAAGATCTTGGCCCCATCTTCCTGACACCCACCCTTTAGATATTGGTCTGAACACACATCAAGGGGATGTGAGAAAGCTGCTTGGATCCCAGTTAAAGATATTGGCATCTAATGCTTCCTGTGGCAAAGCAAGAAACACAAACAATTGACAGCAAACTCAGTGGAAAGGGTTTGGCTCTTTTTGTTTTCTGGTGCAAGAGACCAACAATTTGAGAAAGTTCTGCCAATGGTCTTATTATTAAAAATTTAGTGAGTGCACCCAAAAAGCTCTCAGTCACAAACAAACATGGTTTTCTAAGAGCTTATGGCTACATCCTTCATCCTTCTATGGTTTCAAAATATTTCTCAGAAGACCCTGCCAGAACCCACCGCTGATGTGCTGTAGTTGGGAGGACACGAGAGGTGTGATAAAAGTGGTAAGGACCATCATTTACATCCCCAGCAAAAACATCAGGTGATACAAGACAAACTGTTCCAGGTCCAGTTTTCTTGAAGTGGTTGACCAGAATTCCCGATGAGGTGCCCAAATGTAGGTACCAATTCCCATGTTGTCTTTGTGGTACACCCAAACCGTGGGTGGAGTCCATATGTCCTGGGGTATGCCCACACAACCATATGGCCTAGCTCTCTTACTAGAAGCTGTTTACAGCTGGCAGGAAGCAACATAACGTGGACTTCCCACCTGGCACTGGGGCTCCTGTTCCTGCCACAAAACCACTTCCATTGCAGGAGTCAGAGAACAAGTACTTCTTCGTTACAACGTGGGCCACAGTGTGCTGTGTTTATTGCAGGGCATCAGACCACCTGATTGAGGTGTCCTCAGGGGTTTCTCTTACAACAGGAACCACAGAGCAGATTGAATGAGAGGTCTTTAAAAAACCTGTTGAGCTACAATTTGATTTTGGCCATGAACAAGTGAAAGAAGACTCTTAGAACTGAGATGTTGGATTTGAAAAAGCAGATGGGCAGATGAGATCTTGGAGCTCCCCCAGGAACCAGGACCTTTTCCTGCTAACATCAGCAAGATCAAGATTTTACTTTGAGAACCTTGAGTTTCTAAGTCACTGCTTGCTTCTGAAAATCATCTCTTTGGTCTTAAATGACCTGATTTTAAAAAGAACATGAAGATTGAGCATATCCACTGAAGCTTAAGCAGTTTGTGTCACTTAATTACCACCTTGCAAAGGCTGTGCACTTAAGATAGGTCTTTATCAAACCCCTGGATTCCTGCAAGCTAATCAAATACATATAGGTACCTGGCAACTATTCAATAACAAGGATTGTATCAAGACTCAGGATTTTCATATTTCAAAGAATGTTATGATTTTCAAAATCACAAACAGGAACGTATTTATGCACAGACCCATGCTGTGTGCTGCATTATCCACTTCGCCTCATATTACAAAAATAAGCTGTAAACACTTTTGATGAAAGGATTGGACACTTCGTTTACACCCTGAGAATGGACTTTTGTTTTAATGCCCAATTTCACTTTGGTATTTAACCTTTCCCCTCTGTTTTACATATATTCTGTCATTTCATTCCAGTTTGCTATTTATTTATGTTTGTGCAGGGGGAAAAAAAGGAAATAATATTTTTTTTAAAAAAGGATAAGTAAATACATTTACAAAAAAAGTGTTCACTCAGCTCTTACCTAAATGTATGCAGCAAATCAGTGTCTGTTTACCCTGAGAGTGTTTTGGTTGGGGTCTTAGGTGATTTCCATTGGCAATGAATGAACATTAGCTAAAAGCAAAATGAAATACCTTTTACCTGTCAAGACATTAATTAAAGTTTAATTAGCTCCTGTTTGCACAGTGCTTTGAAGACGTGAAAGAGTTTTGGAAATCCTGCGTGTATTAAGGCCTGCACTGGCTACTTCTGGAGCAGTTTTTGGCATTAGGAATACCCAGTGCAGAATTGGGGCTTACTGCATCACGCTGAGGGCTTGCTGTCTAATGCCTATCCGGGGTTGCAATGGCAACACTGAGAAACACACATCTTGGCAGCTCCATAAAAGAAGTTTTTTCATAAATTTTTTTTAAAGGCTGGAATCCACTCTAGTTGGATAGGTCTTTCCCACAAATTAAACCTTGCCTCAAGGCCACGCTGTGCCAGAAGAAGTGAGTGCAAGCATCATGTCTCTCACTGAATGGCTCAAACCATCCCAGCAAGGATGAGGTCTTCATCACAAAGTTCAGCTTCTTGGACACCTTGTGCAACAGAGCCCATCCTATAGGCACTTAAAATAGGGCAAGGGATGAATTTTTTGGCATATTTAGTGCCCTTTGCTCCCTCAGCAACCACATTGAAGGCCTTCCTTCAAAGACAGCTTGCACAGAGAAAGAGACAAGTCTGTATTGGTCAGAAATATTGGCATAATTATTTCCTCACTCCAGGAAGCCCAACTTTTTATGGATGTTATTGTTCTTCGTAGGCACTGCGGCAGAAGAAAATGTTAAAGGAGAGCTTTGAAGCAAGGAAATAAGCTAGCTGGACAGATATTTATGGTAGGATCTCCTCCCAGCTCTGAGGAACAGGGTGTGAGGAAGAAAGTGTAAGAAGTGGGGTGATGAATGGTGCTATTATGAGTGGGTGGCTGTAGGGGTGGGTGCTTGATCATGGGAGACAGAGACTCGAGAGTGCCAGGCTGTGAACTGCATGGAAAAGGAGAACCAGCACCTTGGGCTGAACAGGATAGAGAAGGAGAATCTGATAAAGTGATTTAAAAAATGGGGTGTCATGTGCAGATCAGGACCTTTTCAGAAGTATTTGCAGAAAACGGAGTACGAGGGTCTCCTTTCATTGTGCTTCAGTCTGACTTCTAGAGCGAGTTTCCATAGATTTCTGATAATCATCTGAACTCTTCTGACATTTTTCAGAACCACCAAATTCTCCCCCCCGCACCCCTTTTTTTTGTGTGTTTTGATGTTTAGCCGTCACTAATTGTAAATGAGTACATTGGCTTCCTTTTCTCTCAGACCTTTAAGCTGCCCAGGCACGATTAAACAGTAAAAAATGTCACAGAATTCACAGAGAGAGAGAATAATAGTGAAATCTGTTCCTCATTTTTTTTATATTTCATATGGGATGCGAACCGTTTACTCCATAGTAATTGCAGATGTTAGACTGGGACTGTAATAATGTAGCTGGCAATAACTCTATTGCTTTACCACAGAAAGCTTCCCAGTAGCATTAAAAAGACAACAGAAACAATAGTTTCAACACATTCATATGTACTAGTACTCTGGAAGCACTCAAGCTACTGATTTATCATGTAAACTTTTGCTGGTGTACGTATGAACTCCAAATATTTTCTCATACAGTTGTTTAAGAGATGACAATCCCATATTCTCTTCAGTCATGCAATCTCTTAAATTTGCAGACAAGTTTTGCCTTCCCATGAGTTATAAAGTTCTTTAATTTCTATCTTCTATATAGAT
>NW_010230601.1:81169-93722 GCF_000690775.1 Eurypyga helias
CCTTTTTTTTACATTTGTGCTTTCTGGTTTCTTTGCCCATTTCAATCTGGTGTGCTGGACTGCAATTTGAATTCAAATCTAAAATTTACTGCAGTCCTTTCAAAGGCTCTTATAGGCTGCCTGGGCTTTGAGCTATTCTGTGTAACATGAATATAGGTGATACATAAAGCAAATTCACCCTAAAATCAACCCTTCCAAGCTACGTGGAGGCTCTTATCATACATTTTCATGTGCAAGACAAGAGCAGGCACATGTTGCTGTGCCTTCAAAGTGCCACATTTTTGTCACAGATGTTTTGCATAAACAAATGGTGTCATACGGGCTGATTAAATCAATACATCTGTACCAACTTGCAGTTCCTGACAGAGTGTGTTCCAGAGGATATCTTCTGCTCCCACTGTACCCTTTGAAATTTTATATATAAACAAATAATAATAATAAAACCGCCTTGTTTTTCCCAGGTTAACTTTTCATCTTTATCTAATGGTAACAGTAGCTTCTCTGATTACGGCAGAGAAAAATAACACAGAGATGATGCGGATGAAGCCGTTTCAGTGCAAGGTTATCCAGTCTGGTGGTATTGCAAACCACAGGAGCAGAGCTCAGCTCCAGTGTCATCAGATCCCCAAGCTGGAATGTTCTTGTACTACAATTTAGGTTTTCCAGCCATTCCTTTCTAATCCAACGCTAATACAGAGAAGTCTTATTTTCTTTCCATCCATTGTTGCATATTTGTGTGTTTGGTACCGTAGTGTGAGATTAGGAAATTTCAGTTTGAAAAAGGGCCTGAGGGCTGTGGTTTCTGGTTATGTTCACATTGCAAGGAGGTCACTTCTCCATTGATACTTGCTGAAAGCAATAAGATTCGTAGCATGCCAGTAATAATATCACTTTGGGTATCTGCTTTGTGTGTCTGGATATCTTCAGAGCCTTGATCTATCGTGTGTGTGTTTAGTAATAGTATTAACAGCGTGAGATCAGGACTGGGAACTGGGATTTTAGGGACTTTACAGCTACCAGGGGGGGGAAAGAAAACCAACTCCCATAGATAACGTTCACAGTTTTCTATTTAAATTAATAGCCAGTAAACAGTTGAGCAACATATGGTAAAAATAACAACTTCTTGCCCAGAGGACAGTCTCCCATTAGGATTTTAAATCGCCTTCTACTCTGGCTGCCCACTTCTGCCTCATTTCCTGGGCTTACATCACTTATGGAGCACTTAATGAGCTGGTGACAGTATGTCAATGGGTATCTGTGCCATCTTTAGGTGCAGCAGGTCAACTGATCTGCCTGAGGTCAACACGAGCTGCTAGCAAGCTAAATTTTGAACCCCTGCTGCCAATTATGCTGATAAGACTTATTTTTATATAGGAGTGTATTTGGTCTGGTTTTGAGAATAGCCCTTCACCCTGCCCCTGTATCCACAATTACATTTATGAACATTAGAAGTAAGCATGAATAAACCTAAGACATAGCACAGCAAGGCATAAGCAGTCTTGAAAAAAGCAGTAATAACATCACCTCTGCCTCTTACACCTCTTTGGTATCAGATATTGCCAGGACCCCATTTTACAAAATGAAAAAATTCTTCTTGGAATCAGACTAGACCAGTTAAAAGTACTAATAGTCAGGTTTTCTTGTCATTATACTCCCACACTCTTTTTAGGTGATTTACAGGGTCATCATGAAAGACAACACCTGAGCACCTCTCATATAAAACTAATAGCACCATAACGTTATAAATGAGCAAACAATTTAGGAAGGAATGAGAGAGAAAGTGTGTCTTCCCTCTCTCCAAAGATATGACATTTTATGGGTAGTTGGAATACTTCTGCATTCATTATCTGTATCTTGGCTTGGCTTATCTTCAACCCCAAGTTTTACAGAAATGTATCTCTGTATCACTATGACCTTCCAAAGACATCAGTCTGGCTAGGAAATCCAGAGAATTTCTGGCACTGAGGGTACTGACTCACTCATTGTTCCTGTTCATTGTCAGTTCAGGAATTTCCTCTGGTTTGCTTGGAAGGAAAAAAACCAGCCAATGGCAGTTGTTGGTATTTTGCTGTTGTTTGCCAGAAGTCTAAACCCCAAAATATTTTCTCTTTTCAACAGCATCGTGTTTCTGATTAATCAGGGTCAACTCTTCTTTTTTCTTGCCTGACCTCTAGTAGTGACCCCAATGTTCCTTTTAATTTCCTTGATCTATTTGCTACATTCCCCGCCAGGTCTCTGGAGTGTTGAAGATTGAAAGTAATTTCCAGACACCTTCAGCTGTATTCTGGTTCCAGTTAAACTGGTCCGAATCAAGACTCATTCTGCAGTAACCAGTGGGCAAAATTGACGTGGGAGCCAAACCACAGTTTATAACATCAGGGATTATGTCTTTCAAGAGGAAAAAGAAAGCTGTCACGTAATTTCTGTAGGATTTGCCTTGCCTTACCAATCCACATCTCTCCCTGTCTTCCCTATCATGAGATTGGCCTCCTGATGAAGGTGCTTTTCCAGCTCCCTTGGTCACAAGATACCAAGACATGAGAATGGACGTGTTGGATGGAGCACAGTCATGGGATGCTGCATCTGTTCCTGCAACTCTGGGTGGCTCCATCCGGCCTTTTCCCCATGAATCCCAAACTTACAACATGGGCTATTTTTGAGATGTGCTTTTGGGTAAAGGGATGGAGCGGGTCTTAATTTCACCAAGAAAAGAAAGACAGCAAGGGAATGGCTAACATCCTCATTTATTAAGCTACAGATATATATCTTTATATTAAGATAGATGTAAAGAACATAGCACCTTATCTTCAATTAACCATGCCTTCTCCTAAGGATCAGTTCTGATAGATGTCTGCTGTTTCGGTTGTCTTGCATCTGGGAGGTATAAACTGTATCAGAGATGGACTCAAGCTGCGAAGTTCGAAGAGGCTGGCTGGGTCTGAGCTTTCGGAGCTGTGCTCAGGACCTCAGGAGTCAGATGCTGCTCAGTGGGGTGGAGGGGAGCTAGCTTTGACACAGAGGGTTTCTGCACAGGGAGGCCCAGATGATGGATTTAGACTTGAAAATGTAACCGTAATATATTTAGACCATAATGTATAGTGTGTGTGTGTGTGTGTGTGTGTTCATGAGGGAATGCTGGAAGGGGGTTCATGCAATAAGGCATGATTTATGTTGGCTGTGTAGAGGATCTAGCCTCCTCTTATCCCATCTGAAGACCCATCTGGGAATTTCATCATAGTAGCAAAAAAGCAAGGTGAAAAAGCGTCCTCGTTTTAGGTGATCTAACCCCAATCCAGCTCAGTAGCATCTCAGAGCAGGTTACCACAAGATCCCCTCTTGCCAGGACTTAAACAGTTTCCATTTCCCCATCAAGACCAGTTCACATTATCCAGCGGAGGTGAACAAAATTTCCATTTGCCATGGTGGGCTCATTAGTTACAGGTAAAAGTTTGTTCTCCTCACTGGCTAAACCCCTGAAGGGTACTTTGGGTGCATTCCTAGACCCATTAAAGTCAATGGGAGCAGGATTGGGCTCCAGAAGGTATTATTCTTAATTTAAACATTAATAGTTTAACTCTCTGTTGTTAATAATAATAACCCCTTGGAAAATTCAGACTGAAATCTGTTTCCTTGCTGAATTTCTTTTCTCCCATCAGGCATGCAAACTGGTTTGTTATTGTTGGGTTGCTCTGGAGTGCTTTGGGTTGCACATACTGGTTTGTTATTGTTGGGTTGTCCTTCAGCGCTGGGCTGTGCACACTAACTAATTTGTTATTGGAGTGTTGCTCTAAGCTACACACTCCAGTTTATTACTGATGGGTTGTTCAGTGTGTGTTGGGCTGTTGTCCTTGTTTTATGATTATTATTACTGAAGTCTTTTGTGAAACTCCTACCCACACAAACAGAAGGGCAGGAACTGTGGCAAATTTAATGCAATGTTTTGGGATTAAACCATTTTGCTTAACTTTTAAAAGGGGACAAATTAGGCCTTTCAGAATTAGAAAACCTGCTTCTTACTTTAATATGGTTTAGAATACCATTTCCTTCCCTATTTCCCATTCTTCCCACATCCTTCTTTTGAAATATAACTTTTTATAGGTATCCTATCTTCCATCTTAATACTCCTGTTAGCTTCCTACTGGCCTTTCAGGAAAAACTTCTTTATGGAAGATTTCCTTTCAGCTTCAGTGCAAGAGCAAATACTCATGACCCTTGATCTTAATATTTACTTTCTTCTATAATGTCTTCATTTCAGTTTAGTTCATATGTTGATGATCATTAGGAAAATGGAAAGAAAAACAATTGGAAAATATTAGTTGGACAACAATGTGGCATATGCATATGATATAAAACAGGATTCTTCATTATAATAATTACTGAACAGTGTAATATTGAATAAAAATTTTATTTTCCCTATTCCACAAGCAGCGTCACTGCTGATCTGGTAATGCTCATTTGGTCAAACTAAGCTCTTATACCATGCCAGAAATAAGAGTAAAAAAAGGCATTATGGTATAAAAAAACCCTAAGAGCTTTGAAATTACTACTGACTACCTTTTATTTTCCTTTGCCAAACATATTTTTTGTACTGTTAAGCTTCTCTTGGATTTTAAAAAAATAGTTTGAGTGGATTAGATATATCATTCTTTGGCAAAGGTGAAATAAAACCTATGGAGTTAATAAGACTGTTCTCCACAGCAGTAATTATTTCACTGTTATATTAACATATTTAAATGAGGAAGGAGGCAAACTCTTGGGTAATTCATGCAATATTAGCTGCAGTTAATTCATGTATGTAACCCATCACAGTTTCTCTCTTCCATGTACATAACTGGGTTTGTGTGTGTTTTCAATCCAATTAAATGAGTGTAAAAACCCAAACGTGAGCAGAAGACAAGGCTGAAGATATCTCCTCATTGCTAAATCTAACTGCCTGTTATCAAAGCTTACCACATCAGTCTTGTTGAGCTTCATCTTGAAACCAGTTAGGATTTGATCTTTCATTCTCTGCTCCTCTGGGCACATCTGGACAGTGGTCACAGACCGGACGTTCACCGCAGGCATGAACATGGAAATGCCCTTGCATTTTTGTGCACATTGTCCACCAAGCCCCAGAGAATGGATGTTTGCAGTTTAGAAAGGGAAATGATTATTAGGTTTGTTTTAAGGAGAGGCTAGCTCAGGAAGAGCAGGACTGGGAAGAGAGCAACCAGAACTAAGCGGTAGGTCTCTGTCTCAGACTGTCTTTTCAGCTCCAGGCAAAAGCTGGAGACTGAAGAAGCACTTTCACCATCATCTAAAAGAAAGGTTGTGCTATTGGCGCAAAAGCAGTTGCTGGTCGGAACAGTTGCATCACATCACAGCTTCGTTCTGGGAAGGGAAACACATTTTAAACACAAATTTCCAAATAGCAACATGCCATGCTCCCTGAGGATGCTGCCGGCTCCTCAAAATAAAAATAGCAGTATCTTTTGATTTTCCTAACCCAAACACCACTTGCTTCAAATCTTTATTTTCCTTTCAATAGAATTCACTTCTTGAGGGACACTCAGGCATGGCTGGGGCCAGTTGCCTTCAGCAGCATGCTCCGTGCCTGAATAAATGGAGCGAGGGGGCTCGGTGCCAAATCCTGCCCTCAGATAAACACTCCCAATGCTCATTGACTTCTCCACAAGTTTCTGGCGCATATCTGAGGGCAGCGCTTGGCCTACGGATGTGTAGTTTCGGTTATTTTGCAATTCCAGTGCAGAAATGGATTTTTTTCCCTTCCGAAGGAAGGAGTTATGTGCCACATCCCAGCCTATTGGTAAATGAAGCCCAGCGGGTCTATCAGCCGATGGCTTTTAACTACTGGGCTGTGTTGGGATTCTCATGTTTTATAGCTGGGATATAGGATCTCTGATATGAACACCCAAGGATTTATTGGTCCCACAAGGACTTGGGGTTTCACTGGCTGTGCAGTTCAGAGAGTCAGGAGAAGTCAAAGGTTATCTTTTGTAGGGTAGTATGGGATTTACCAGCTGACCACCACCCCCCTCCTCTGGTTCATCTGCTAAAATCATTAACGAGCTTTCCTTTACCCTCCAGAACTGTTAGTGTCTTTTTAGCACTGAGATCAAGTTACTGACCTCTGCGTTGCCAATATACCTTGAGGATTTCAAGAGCTTGGGGGCATTTTCAGTGTTAAAAGGAACAATGCGAAGAAAGATGAATAGGTGGGTGCCTTGCCCAAAATGGTTTAATGTTTTTCTTGCTTGTTAAATTGACACCTCACTTGTTTATACATTGCTGACGAGAGATTGTTTTGTTTTGTTTTGTTTGAGAAAAAGCTCTGCTCTTGAAGTGCAATGAAAAAAAAAATGGGGATGAAAGTAAAAAGGAATGAATGGTGTTACAAATGCTGAACTCGGAATGGTGCTCCCCATCCCAGGGAACTGGGAAGATGCTGTTGTTCCAGCTCAGGAACAATGATGTTCAAACACACTGCTGGAGGCCCTCAGGGCCTGCCAATGTCTTTCTCTCACCCTGCTATGCCTGGACGTATACAGCATGATTTGGGGGAAAATCAACAGACAGGTGTTGCTGCTCCACTTTTCTGATGGACTCTTCACCCTCTTCCAGGCCCTCCATCAGGTCTCCTTGAAAAGGCTTCAGCAAGTTTGTTTCCAGTTAAACTCACTAGGGAACGAGCCCACCACAAAATTAGCAGTAAAATAACAGTCCTGCACCAGGTAGCTGGGCTTTTCTCACCATATCAAAGAGCAGCTTGCAGAGGTCATTTAAGGCCTCCCAGTGATGTCTATTCTCTCTTCTCCCATCCCCTGCCCCATACATCAGTGATCTAATCACTTGTGAAACCCAAAGCAGGGAGCTCTGATGTTATCCCATTACAAAATCAAGATTTATCTGAACATGAGAAGCCTAGCAGGATTTTATGATACGCATGGCGCCATGCCTTTCTGTTAACCCATTTATTACATTTATACTCAGGAACTTTTTATCATTCTTGACACCCGTCATCTGTTCCTCACCATTCAGTAGCTGGGAGTCTTGTTTCATGGGACAGCAAGTATGAAATCACTTCATCCTATTAATGGGTTACAGTAATTAAGTTACTGTTTGAACACTTGGATTTTGATCTGGTTTTGGGATAAAGTCCCTGGGCTTCCTTTCCTTCCCATTCTTCGTAGAAACTGACACCCATATAGCTACTACTCCACCAATTATTGACTTTAAAATTTAATATATTTTCTTTTTTATTCTAATAACAGAAATAATCTGAATATCACACTTCCTTCTTGTAAAAGGAAGGTAGGAGACAAATGTTCTCAGGCATTAATTACACCCAGATCATCTGATATCAGGATCCAGAAAGTAGATTTTTAATGTGCAGTATAAAGTGCGAAAAGAACACAAGGGGCGGGGGGGGAAATCTCTTTGCTTTCACTTCAGCATCAAGCCATTTGGAATCTGTTAGCTGAGCAAAACAGCTCCAAGATGCGATTGATTAATAGCAATTATAGTGATGCAGCAACCAGCTCAGTGACATGACCAACACGTTCTTGCCAACACTTTTAATGATCTAGTTAGAAAGTTAAACTCTGTTTACCTTACATAGAACCCATCAGGAAATTGGAAAACGTTGTACATGCTTTGAGCTCCACTGACTCCAGAGCCAGATCCTCCATGCACGCTGCATCGCTGCAAGCCTGTGTTGGCAAAATGTGAGGAAGAAGTTCCTTTATGTCATTCCTTAGATGACAACATCCAGATATGCAACAAAAGGCTTGTTGATAGAGTTTTGGACACAAGGCATCCACTTCATTAAATCTGGCTTGCTGCTCTCAGCTCCAGCCCAGCAGACCCTGAATGTCTTGTGGATACCACCACCATCACAGAGCACATCTCAACTGCCTGGCAATTGTCCTGCAAACGTGACCCACCACTTGTTTGGAACTGTCTGGAGGTGATGCTCTGTGCAGACCAGGTTTTCTTCTCACCGAATGTGGAATGGCAGAGTCTGGGTGTCTTCACCCCAGAAATCAAGCTCCACCCAGAATTGCTGGGGCAGATCTTTAACCAGCAAAAGTGGTTTTATTGATTAGAGTTTGGTATGTGCATGTCAGATACGGAGCCATAAGAAGGATTATAAACAGAGTCTATGTGATATGAGAGTGTAAATACAGTTAAGTATCTGCCAGGTGCCTCAGCTGAGTGGGCTTTGCTCATGTGGAGCAAGTCCGCTCACAAAAAATGTTCTCCTGCCTTCAGAGGGAATATTTGTAACACAAAGACTGGCTTCACTTGACCGTGTATGCAAATGTGCTGCAAACACTGGTGCTGAGTAAACGTGAGAAGATAAAAAAGGGTTATCATCTTGGTACAATTGAATTGAAAAATTTAACTCTTTGCTTGGTCTTAATAACATGGCTCTTTGCTGGCTTTAAAGTTCAGTTTAAAAAATTATTATCTTCTGCCTTATTTAGACTCGGTGCCCCAGCCTCACGGAGCAAGAGAGCTGGGAGGCATGACCATTCAGAGAAGTTCAAATAACTAAACTGGCCGTGACCTGAACTAAAACTAATAGTTTGTGTTTGTGATGGCTACAAGAACGGCATCTGGCTTACATTTAAATAGAAGGCTATTCAATAAAGCCGCTGCTTCTCGAAACTGCACAGAAGCAAAGATTAATTATTGCAACTAATGACGTTTCGGCCATTCATGCACCCAAGGGAGAAAGGCAACCCCCTGCCCCAAGAACCAATAACAGCAACAACAAAATCTTGCAGAAAGCCCAACAAGGGAGAAACACCAAGCAATATTGTTTTCCCTGATATTCTGCCCAGGCATCCTAAACATGGAATTAAATATAATCTTTACCAGCAAACCCTTTCTGCTTGTTATCCTCCCAAAGGAGAACCCAGAGTTTCAAATGGGCTTTTAATAGCAACACTCTGAGAATCCAGCCTCTATGTCTTCCAGCGTCTTAGGGAGCTCATGTTTCACATTTCACTCATTCCTCAGTGTGTTGGCACAGCCTAACACTGGCTTCAGACATTTGGTATTTGAAACAGAAAATCTTGGTGTTTCATTCCT
The DNA here is from genome assembly GCF_000690775.1 of Eurypyga helias. Classification (NCBI taxonomy): domain Eukaryota; kingdom Metazoa; phylum Chordata; class Aves; order Eurypygiformes; family Eurypygidae; genus Eurypyga; species Eurypyga helias. The sequence goes on from NW_010230601.1 coordinate 90,266, forward strand.
TGCCTCACTTCTCCCTGTGTTTCTCCAGCATCATATAATATTGACAGCCCCTGCCTGTAAAGAAAGGCCAGGTTCTCTCGTTTATTCAGCTGCAGGCTTTAAAAATGTAGAATAGGGGTTTTGTTCATAGGAGAGAGCAACTGCCAGTGAACTTTTCCTTCTTTACATAAAAGTAGGATAGCACAATAAACAATGGTAAGAGAAGTGGGACCCAAGGTATGTACGCACATATGTAATATTTAGATGGCTAGGGTTTTAGTGCCTGAGTTTAAGGGTACAACCCTAGTTTAAGGGTACAAACCTGCTCCCATTTGTGTGAGTGACCTGTATACTTTAATAATCTTAAAGCTTGTACTTTCATACATCAAAATTGATACTGAAAGATCTGGCCCTATGTATGTCTCGTGTTTTGGTGAAGCACATACTGAAGCATGCCAGGGACCACAGTTCTGTCTTCAGAGCTTTTAAGAGCAAGATCATGCCAGCATTTGGGGTGAAAAGGAGATGAGAAAGAGAAGATACAGAAACAAGTCCTCTCCATAACAAGTGGGAAAATTTCAGTGACAATGTCTACCTGGAGATTTCAATCTTGTGGCCATCATTATTTGTGAGACATTATTCCTAGGATGAGGAACTGCTAAGATCTTCCAGCTCTTCCCACATGTACATGACTTCTGTAAGGAGAGTAGGTCCAGGACTGTCTTCCCTTCCTCTCAAACCATGGTACTTTCTCTGGGGCAACCACGAGGAGAGTTTACACAGGGAAGTAACATTAGGCAGTTGTCTGCACACCTATGCTTTTTAACACAGTATTTTTTGAAGCAGTGCTTCAGCATCAAGAGTTTGACTCCTATTGCATCATGGTGATAAGGAAAAAAAAATCACACTGTTTTTATGTGGATATAAAATTGAAATCAATTAAGATCTATTACTTTCCTTCATACAGGGGCCAGTTTCATCTTCTCCAATTCCTCTGCTTAATTTCCCTGTCCCAGCTGTTCCCCTCACCTCCAAACCATGGCGAGCCAGAACTGGATGACCAAGTCACCCGAAGAGGCCACCTGTTTTGGAGAGATCTCATTAACCCTTGCTGTTCTACAGACGTGACTGTGATGGGCATATGAGCAGGTTGAGTGTGTGCATTCCTGTAGATGTGGTCTCCACGTCTGGGCATGACATCCCCCATCCAGAGGGTCCAAAGAAGAGAGGAAAGGTCCATTTAGAGGAAAGGAGAGATGACACAACGTTCCTCTGGAAAGTCACGAGATGCCAGCACTGAGACAGCAAGAAAAGGAAATAAACTGCTGCTCAGCCATGAAGGTTGCTACAACAGTGCCAAAGAGCTTGATTTGTGTATCCCCGTCCTCATCAAGTGGCGGGGAGCAGGGAGGAGGGAGCACGTTGACATCATCTCCCAGGCGTTGTTACACATGATTAATGCTGTTTCCCTCTGCTTCTGATCTTCCTTTGGGGAATTTTCATACTCCTTTTGGCCATAAGCACAAAAGGGATGTGAAAGGGAAAGCGGATTTTGGATTGTTACTGTCTGTTGTGACAAATGTATAGCAAAGCCGAGCTTTAATGTGAAGTGTTTGCTTGTTAGAATGTAATAGCTCTGGAGCTGTCATCGGGTGTAGTATTGTGTAAATATATATTCAGGCACTTCTTATGGAAGTGGATATGTGACCCAATAGGCTTTATTTAGCTCCTTCTGGCAACTGAAAGCGGATTTTGGATTGTTACTGTCTGTTGTGACAAATGTATAGCAAAGCCGAGCTTTAATGTGAAGTGTTTGCTTGTTAGAATGTAATAGCTCTGGAGCTGTCATCGGGTGTAGTATTGTGTAAATATATATTCAGGCACTTCTTATGGAAGTGGATATGTGACCCAATAGGCTTTATTTAGCTCCTTCTGGCAACTGCAAATAGATTCAGCCCTGTAGAAGTGAGGACCTATGAGGGATGTAGAGACAATAAGTACCTCATCTGGAGACCAGGATTTTGCCCAAGAGGGAGGTGAAGTCCTGAGACACTACAGACAACAGGGGCTCATTTTCTTCAACGTGGGTCACTTTTTTCCTTCAACGCTCGATTTAGCAATATGATGGGATGGTGCACCCTTCAGAACTCTCTCTACACTGTGTGTTAATATGGAGAGACCAGAGATTGCTTTACACGGGGGTTTCTAAAAGGAAAAGATCCTGTGTGGGTCCACATTTCTACATAACAGCTCCTGCTACGGTGTCCAGGTGACACCCCGAGATGCTCCTCTGGCATCCTGGAGAGCTCCAGGTGCCCAAGATCCCAGGTCACCAGCACCCGATAGGGATGCGGCAGATCATCCATTGTCCCTGTGGGGAGGAACAGTTTTGAAACTACACCTCAGTCTGCAAGTGAATAACTGAATTTTCAAATGTCCAACTAAGCACTTAATTTATAACATATTATGAGAAGGTGGTGGAATATTTTAAGAGGTTTCTTTCAATTAAAAACAAACCTTTCCCAAAAAAATTTCTGGTGATCACTTTCCACTGCATTTGTGAATTTTTTTGTCATAAAGTCTTATAGCTAAAATATGACATTTTGGGCTTGCAAAAAATGTCCAAGTTTGAGGATTTTAGGTTAAAAGTTAACTTTTAAAAACCAGAACATTTTGACAAAACCAGAAACTGTTTTCAATGAACTAAAATTACTTTGGGTTAAAAAATATTCTTTAGAAAGACTGTTCAAAGATTACTTTAGTAAGAACAATTATATTGGTTAATAAATATATTCATTTGACGCAGTCGTATTTATTCAAAATTCGTTTAATATTATTTCAAGAACATATCACAACTAGTTTTAAAATTCAGATTGCTCCTTTTCCCTTCTTTTACTGAAAACACAGGTTAAGTTATAATTCTCCTTTTCTGATACCAAAAAATAAAGTATTTAACAGGTCCCAACTAATGACTACTGTCTGGGGGGAAAAAAAAAAAGCTTGTACTGAGTTTTGTCCAAATAATCTGACTCTGGGGCACTTCCTTTCTTCCGCCTGATAACTTGAAGTTAGAATGAAATAAAACCAATGATAAGCACCTCCAAAAGCCAGGGAGAAGCAGTAGGGTTCGATAGTCTGCTTTCTGGAGGTCTCTGTCTCAGATATGGATCAGATTTCCCCCTGTTTACATGTAAGAAGGTTGTGAAGATCTGCAATTTCAAGATACATCTGGTTCTCGCATCAAATTAAACAGCAACTGAAGCCTCAGCACTGGGGCAGATTTTAAAATGTAGGAATGAATGTGTGTTTATATAGTATTTGCATTAATGCTTCCTATGGTTTATTTTGAAAGTGAAGAAAGAACATTGCATGGTAGGCAACTTAACCCAAACAATATCGGTTTAAAGTTAGGGGCATGCTCCTTGGAATATTTTCCTAGTGTTTTGAAGTGTCCACTTGAAGAGGGAGCTGGGGGGGG
>NW_010230601.1:93753-100662 GCF_000690775.1 Eurypyga helias
GAAGAAAAGGATTGTTCTGTCTTCTGCTCTGTGTTTGGCCTGGCTCAGTAGGGCTATTGCTGTTGCTCATCTGGTATGGATTAGTCCTTCTCTCTCACACTCTGTCAACTTGGGTGTTCTGCATGCAGGCTGTTTCTGCAGGGGTCTTGGTTTTGCTTTTTTTAACGGCAGGAAGTGCCCCACTCAGACCACATGTGAAATTGTGTGGGAACAGTGGGGGGGGATGAAAGAGCCCCATCAAACATACCAAAAGTGTGGGTGGAGAGACAGGGAGCGTAAGCGGAGAGATACCAGCTGAGTAATTTAACCTCCAGGGCTGGCCTGGCTGGGGACGCAGTGGAAGTTTGCTGCTTTAAAAGTGTCTGCTGCTCGTGACATCAAATTCTAATATTTTATAATATTGGGGGCTGTTGGAAGTGTGAGGAATTACAGCTGCCGCTTAATTTGTTCTAAATTTCCTGCTAGCCTCACCAGACATGTACAGGAAATAGGCAGTAAATGTTTAATAGGTAATACCCAACTGGACAATTAACAGGTGCTGTCACACTAAAAATCCAAGCCTGCGTGTGCGGGTGCACCTTGGGTAGCATCCGCACAGAGCAGCAACAGGCAAGCCGCATCCCAGTGCCGTGGTACCCAGCCTGAGGTCCCTCATGTTCCAAAATTCACCCCTGCTCCCATGTCCCTGCTTGGACCCAAGAAGATTTTTCCTTTTAAACCACTCACTGTTGATTTTTCCGTTTGCAAATAAGTAAATGTCATCACAGAAACTGGTCCAGCCTGCAGTGTGGGATGCTGGGAAGCCTCCTTGCCTCTCTTTAATGCACAAACTGCACACTTGTTACTCACAGCCTGGAAGAGGCAAATCCAGTGTTCATCAAGTGATAGAAAACTGTAACCTGCTTTTCCCGGTCAGAATAAATGTCTGTCTGTCCTGCCACTCCGGTTCTACCAGGGACCAGCAGATGCCTTCAGAAAAAATTTGCAATGGGCAGGATATATTAAATGATCTTGCCCTTCTGGACTTTCTCAGTTTCTGGCAGTCAGCAGGTATGGGGTTTCCTGCTCTGGACTCTGTATCTGCACTTTAATAGTCATTGATGGGTGTTTTTTTCCCAGTTTAAAATTAATTTCTTTTTTTATTTCTGGTCTCCATAAAATACTGTGACAATGAGTTCTACAAGTTAAAAGTGTGTTCTGTGAAAAGTACTTAAGCTTGTTTTAAACCTCAGTATTACATGTGACTTTAATTCTATGTTGTTTTGTATCGGTAGAATATAATTTTTTAAACAAATTATCCACAGGATTTTCAAGCCTATGAAAATCAAGTAGTGTCAATCAGACACAGTTTCTGGGATTTGGCTTCTCTTTCTTAAGATGCCAATTAAATGAAAAAATATTTTTATTATTACACGATTTTAATTTTTATATTATTATTTCTATTAAATTCTATTATAAATACTATTACTTTGCAATCATTTTGCTGCAATAGCAGTAATTGTTTGCAATTTTTCATTTATCAGCAGACAGAATATTAGAGAATAACCCTTTTTCAACCTTCAACCTTTTTTAATAGTTATAAGCTTACAATTAAGTTCTGATTGTTCAGAATAATTCTATTATTTCCAACGAAGGTAGAATTACGTTAATTGAATTGCTATTATTACCTCCAGAGCAATATTGTTTTAACGTGTTTGGCCAACACAAAGCAAACCTCTCCTTTGGAATTTGCTTTTATTAAGTTCAAGTCCAATTGAGTTCAAAAGATCCTTCTGTAAAACTTAGCTGTCCCCTAATAGTGCATGACTAATGTCTTACACTTGGCTTTCCTATAAATTGCTCTCTTTACTGAGCAATTTCTGTGTCAATACTCAGACATCCTTATCAGCACTTGATGCTCGTGTAAACCAACTCTTGTTAATGACTACACGGGACGGGGAGGGGGAAAATGTAACACTGCACAGACCTCAAGACTCCTGCTCCATCTGAACTTTGAAGTCCAGCTGTTAATAGCAGCGTTGACTACTTACATAAAAATGTGTAGTAAACTGAACTGACGTTGTCTGATTTCAAGTGATTGGTTTAAACCATCACAAATGGCTCAAGCTTCCACCCTTATTTCATCTCTCTGTCTCAGTGCCGTCACTCAGGATGATTAACGTTGTTTTGCGATACGAAGGCTATTGTCCTAGCCTGAAAAAAGTAAACATTTTTACAGTTGAGAGCAAGAAAAATTTCAAACAAGTTCCCTTTTGCATGAAAAAGGGATCCCCAGCTGCTGTTTATTATCTCTCTGTTTACATCACACATGTGCATGTGGAGGACAAAGTAGTTCAATAAATTACTTCTCTACTATCGATTGGCCATCGCGGGCTGCCAGGAACAAAAGCATTTAATGCTTTGTTGAGTGCCTCTGAATGTTCCTATAGTCATTTTTATCTCTCAGCCGGTAGTTGATCTGATTTTGTCTGGATTACTACTTTGTTTAGGGCCCAGAACATTTTTTGCATTGCGTGCGGTAAAATGAAAGTGAGATAATTATATCTATGGAACAGGCTACCCAGGGAGGTGCTGGAGTCACCATCCCTGGAGGTATTTGAGAGCTGTGGACGAGTAGCTTAGGGACACAGTTTACTAGTGGTATTAACAGTGCTGGGTTAATGGTTGGACTTTAGGACCGTAAAGGTCTTTTCTGACCTAAATGATTCTATGATTCTATACTGTTAAAGCAGTTAATACATACTGGCACAGGCTCACGTATCGCACTGGGCTATCTGCATTAGGGATATGAATTCTCACCATGGAACTGCCTACAGCTTCCATGAGATTTGATAAAGTTACCAACACCTCACTTTCATACTCAGTAATTTACCGAATCTCTCCATTTCTGTGTTTCTTGTATTGGAGGAGTTTCCCTTCAAGGGAAGAAAATTATAAAAAGTAAAAATAACAAGAAAATGGATTTTTCCCCATAATAACAACTAACCCAGCCTGCATGGTTGTGTAAATACAGTCACATGCACTTTCCCTTCTTTCCAACCTTGAAACTGCTTCTATTTTTTAATACATTAAGTCCATGTTGAGATGTGATTTTGGCTGCTCTTTCACACGCAACCTGCAGTTGGACACTGGGATTTCCCTGGTGGAGAGGATGTCTCCGGCTGTCTGTTCTTCCTGAGCCCTTGCCACGTCGTCCCTCCCACCGCTGCTCCACATTCCCTGCCTTCCTGCCAAGTCAACCCTTTGAGGATCCATTTCTAGCACAAATCTATAGAACAATCAGCGTCTATAAAGAAATAAAGCCTTACCAGCTGTAATCCCCAGCCCTTCCTTCACAGCTCTACACTTCCCAGTGCAGCTACTGCCAAACGAGTTGGGTACCTGCTGACAGGTGAGGTACCACACACATTTTTCTCAACTGATATTTCATAGAAACATCAGTGAGATGATTTGAGTTTAAAAGAGACATTTCTGAGCTTTCTTTTTGGCCTGGCTGATTCCAGACAACCCTTTGCAGCACAGCTAAGTAAGTAAAGATTTGGATGGGAACTTCTCAGATCAGCTTCACCACTGCAGGAAATGCTCCACAGCCTGGTCTGTGCAAGGTCAAGGTGCTACAGCAGCACCAGTTGCTCTCCCAGTTATCTCAGCAGATACCCTTCCAGCTGATAGCCACATCCTCAGCTGTCACAACTTGAGGTAGAGCAGTGGGACTGTACCAAGGGCTTCAGGGTTTCCTATCCCCTTTGGTTTTGTACAATGAGATGGGCAGGACCCTATGATCCTCCTTCCTTTCACATCCCAGCAGCCCCTCCTGACCCACAGCAGCTTGCTGGCAAGTGACGAGTACTTCACATAGGGCTCCTCAGCTCCTGGCGTGACTCCTGAGCCCCTGCAGCACTTAGCAATGATACTTCTCCTTTTCCCCACCTCCTTCAGTCCTCCTGTGGGAGAGTTCCCCTATCAATTTATTACTAGGCATTAATGTATTTCCCAAGTGGTTGAAGTCATTCCCCTTTTCACCTGAGGCAGGCATTAAAAGCCAGTTAATCATTGTGTCACGTCTTGTTGCTCACGGCTAAGGGAAGATCAGGAGAGGGGTTGATGGTTCAGCTGAGCACAAAGCAAATGGAAACAATGACCTTCCTGTCTACTTGCTTCCTTGCTTTGCCCATGAAATGCTGAAGCTCTTTTGATACTGTCATCAACCAGTTGTTGTCCAGCATGTAATAAAGCACACACTAATTGAAATCTCATCTGAGCATGCAAGCTGAGCTAAGCACACAAGAAATTTAAATATACAGTTTTAACTTTATACTCATGGCAATTTGCGCTGAACAAAAACAATGAGTTTTTTACATTTAACTTTTAACAAAATCAAAAAGGCAAAGCGCTGCCAGGAGGGTAGGCAGTGCAGCAATATTGAGCTGGCATCAAGCTTCCCTTCTCCTGGCCATTTTTGCAGACCTCTGGGGGTGAGATGTATTAAATCTGCTGGACATGCTGGACCCAGTTCAAGCTCTGGGATCAGTTACCATGAATCTGCATCCAAGCCCTACATCTTATCACACAGCAAGTCCATCCAGACAGTTGGTGTGATATTAACATTAACAATCCACTTCCCCTCCACTTGCGGAAAGTTCTTTTGATGGTCTTTCAGAAACAGAGGTTGCCAAGTCTAGGATATATTTGTAAATACGCTTTAAAACAACACAGAAAACGCCCATTAGGAACTTAAAATTTGCAATATCCTTGCAGAAAGTGGGTCAGATTAGCTTGAATCTGTACTAGTTTTGTACTATTTGCTGACACATTCATTTACTGCTGCTGGGAGTGTTTCACAAGCACTCATACCTCTATGTCCTCTCAGCAGCATCTTCAGAAGACTTTGTATAAAAATGGGAGAAAAGACACAATTTGAAGTCCACTTCAACAACACCATCTCAAAGCAATGCTGTCATGAAAGAATATCCAACCCCCCTTATTCTGATTCAGGCAGAGGATGAAGAGTTAGAGGGAGGGAAAACCCAAACCTAGCCTGCAGGTTTATTTAGATTTTCAAAAGACAAGCAGCAATTAATCTTTCTGTCATTTAAAATACTTGAATACCTTTCTTTGGCATGTGTTTGGACTCAAGTAGATGTCGCACCACAATCAAGAAGGCAGTTATCTTTGTAGCATCAGGAATGGAAGCAATAAGGAGCAGGAATTTCCTACAGACAGCTTGTTCTGGTGCAATTTTCCAGACAAGGTTTCTTAACTTAAGAAATGAGTATTTATAAGCCTCGATGAACTCTGGGAGGATCCTCTGACTGAAACCCAACATTTTTTAGACTTGCTGGTGACCGTGTTACACTGAAGCTGCACTAAGTCTGAAGTTACACAGTAGTTTTAGTCAGTCAAATAAAGACACTGACTTTTTTGATTCCTTCTTGGCTAAGAGCAATCTCTTGTACATTCCTACCTTTCACCCCTTCTTCATTAAGTGGAAAATCCAAAGTTTCCTTTAATCAGGTTTGAGCTTGGACTGATGTGATGTTTACTGACTGAGACAGTGGTTTTCAAACGACGTCAGGAACATCTGGCCTCGTGGCTTGGCAGAGAGCCCAGCAAATTGCCAATCCGAAGGCCCAAGTTCACAAGCAGCTCTGGGGTTTTCATCCCGTAACAAGGAAACCCTGAGGGCAGTGGAGCTGGTACTGATCATCCTTATTCAATTGTGCTGCTTTATTACCTGTGTGCTCCATGGCAGATCTCTGTGTACTGTCAAAGTCCTCAGATTAAGGTCCTGCAGGTGACCACCCAGTCTATGCCTGCTGGCCTTGTCTCCCTCTACACTACCATTGTGTCCCACCACTTTGACCAGCTCCCACTCCCATGGGTGATGTGAACTGAGCAGGGACAACACACAATGCATCCCTGTGTATCCCCCAGCAGATCCCTTACTTTCCATGTTTCCATCTGTCACTCCTGTCTTTACAGACTGCTAGTCCCTAAAGCACCTGAGGAGTCCCTGCCATGCAAAGGATTGAGCTCAGGCCTCCAGCATCCCGATGCAGCTGTCTGACCAGAAGAACAAACCCACATTTTGTCAGCAAAGCCCACCTGGAAAGTCCAGCAGCAGCAGATGTTCTGCATACGGAAAGCACTTGCATCTAGTGCAGTTTATAGCTCCACACGTTTTAAAAGGTAATTCTGTAATACTTGTGTGAGTCACTTCTACTCCAACAAGTAGATCCCTTCACTCCAGAAAATGGATAAGTAAGACTTCAGATGCAACCTAAGGTTGGATCTCACTGTGAGGAACCTTAAGTATTATGTCCTGATCCCATCTGGTTCAGATTGCAACCTAGGTAATGGGTTGTTGGCTGGAGCATGAAAGTTTGACCAGTGTTACGCTGCTGAAGCATGCACTGTTGTTAAACAATGAGCAGAAGTGCCCTGTGTTCTGTATCTGTGTCATTGCAACATACCTTGCCTAGGTAAACACAGTGCTTGTTTACAGGCAAGTGAAAATCTCTGAAGGTAGAGGGTTACGTGGCTTTCACTGCATGGAAAATGGATGTGGAGACAGTCATGGTCAAATTAAAACTTTGTTTGTTAGAAAACAAAACAAAGCACAGTCCTTTAGGGATTAGCACCAGTTGTCTTGAAATGGCTAGTGAGGTGAGAGGGACAAGCAGCCAAGGGAAAAAAAATGCTTCCAAAAATCAGTGACCAATCTCCAGGAGAACAGCCTGCCTCTGTCCCGACCTCCCATGAGCTCTGAATTCTGCTGGCACTGTCCAGCCTCCTTCCCTGAGAAATGCAAAGCTTATGGAGAAAGTCATCTTTGTTTCATGAAATATTTACATTAGAGAAGGGAAGGTCTTTTGTATATTGTCACTGACCTTGGGGGGGGGGGGGGGG
>NW_010230601.1:100673-124939 GCF_000690775.1 Eurypyga helias
GTTTCACGATCACAATTTTCATAGCTGCACATAATAATTTGATTCAGGTATTTGATTCACCCATTGAAGCTGAAAACTTGTCTAGAACTCACAGTTGCTCTGCTTTCCCACAGACTGCTCTGCAGAAGGATACCCTCCGCCTCTTGATTGGCAACTATCAACCTGGGCAAGGAGCATGTGTGGAAACATTTTGTGCTGAACACTGTAAAAAAGGGAAAAGGAATAAAGAAGTTAAAGGAAAATGCCTGTGCCTGGCATTCTTTTGCGTCTGATGATTTTTTTTTTCTTCCAAATGCTCACAAATGAAAAGGAAGAGCTAATAGGAGTTTGGCTCCATCTCCTCTTCCTGAGACAGAGTGGGGTCTACAGAATTTCCTGCTCCTGTGCAGCTATCTTAGCAAGGCTTAAAAACACAGCCGAGTCCAAGAAAAATCAAAGGGCCATCTCTGAAAAGGGATACAGAATTTCCAGATCCTAGGGTGGGAGCTGCATTGATGTGGCAAATTACATGGCAGTGGAAAAAGGAAACAGGTTCAGTGTAAGATTTCACGTGTATGGCCTTTAGTGCCTCTACAGAGTAATGGGGAGACGGGGTGGGGGTGCTTGGATGCAGGAGAGGAAAGATTCAGGCTCCTTATTTCCTCTGTAACCAAACACAGTCACTTGCTACTTTGAATACTGTCTTACACGAAAATAACATGTTACTGCACTAAAGGCCATGCCTGGAAGATTTGTCCTTCCAGTGCTGAAGCTATAGGGACATTAATGTGTCAACCTGCTTTAGCTGTAGGATCTCCCACTGATGCCATGTTGTCAGGGTACGGTGTGTCAAAGTAAGGCAGGGTGGATCTTTTTTGGAATCAGTCCCAAAAATGCTATAGCTGTCTGTCCTAGCAGGAAAACTACACATGCATTTTACGTATGTGTATTTACCTTATTTTCAAACCTGAGTTAGGCCAATGGGCAGCTGCAATTGCTCAGGCTGTTTTCAGAAGTAGACTAAACTGGAAATAGAAATTCCACCTTCCTGCAACCAGATCTCACGCCTTACTAACTCTGTATCTGTCTATCTGATTCACATCAGTCAGAAAAAAAGAGCTGAGCAGAAGTGAATGAAGTAGAAACAAGATCTAAGATCACAGAAACCTCTCAAGGACTTGGGCGTACTTGGCTATAGGTTGTCACAATGGGGCAGAGAGACCAAATCCCTCCTGCTATAGGAGACACCAAATCCCTCCCTCTCCATAGCCCCCCTGCTATAATAAAACAAAAATGGGCTTTTTTCTCTTTTACCAGAGCTGGGTCTGAAGTAGCAGCCCTTCACTTTTTAAAGAAATCTTATGGAAATGCTACCATATTGGGAGTGGGTGGGGGGCAGGGTGGTTAGGTGGGCAGCAGAGACGTGCAGAAAAAACCATGACCCCCAAGCAGACAGTCTGCCATTTGTGTCATTGTCTTTCTGCATTTTAAGCATCAGGGATAATCTGGAATGCACTCCTCCTGCTTTGGAGACAGATGGCAGCAAGGAAACAGGTTGGAAGAAAGGAATAATAAATATCTGAAGGTGAGTAAATGTCTTGGCTTCAGGCAGCTGCGCCTGTGGTTTTTCTCAGGGTGCACAAATGTCCCTGCATTTACTGTGCTGAGACGTTCTAGTAACTTTTTTATTGTGTGTTTCCTGTATTGTCTGGCCAAGGGTCAGAGATGTTAAGACCTAGGGGAAATCTGGAGCTGAGAGCACTGCGTGATCAGGGTGTGATAAGGTGGACTGACAGGCTGGTTTGTGGCAGGGAAGGCAGAGTTAGCCTGGCAGAGCAGAAAAGGTTGTGGAAAGTTTCTTCGTTAGCAAGAAGGGGTATTTATCCCAATTCTTGGACTACTTAGAAGGCAGCTTACCTCCTTTGCCACATTGCTGTAGGCTGCTGCGTAGAGTAGCTGAACAGCTGGGAATAATACACATAAACGATTTGAGATGTCTTCTTGCACCCTTCCTCCCAGGGACTGGGTGAGCATCACAAACACTGCAATTCACCATTGGGTAGGGGAGAGATTTTATCTTGTGTGAGTTATCTGGTGGCAGAAGGCTGATTGCAGGTCCCTGATTTGGAGGCAGCTATGTGCTGTAACGTACTCTTGGGAGGGCTCTGAATGATGGCACTTGCAAACAGCGTTACAGAGCCATCCATCAACCGAAAGTAGCTGGAACAGGGCAGCCAACTTCCCCGTCCCATCCATCCTCTGTCAGGAGGCAGAGACCTAATGGAGAAGTCATGTCTCCACTGTCTGAAAAACATTATATAGGGTGAGAATTTCAGGAAACTTCTTTATTCTTTGCTTCTTTGTGGGGCAAAGTTTGCATGCCGAACTGGACAGCCACCATAGGTGGAAGAAGGGCAATTCCACAATGCAGTGCTATGCAACTGTTCAGGACAGAAAAATGGAGAAAAAATGTCAGAGCCAAAGTACACTCCATGTAGTTGACATAGGAGGCTGAAATAAGATAGGCAGTTTGTAATTACTTACATTGGAATTTGGCCAGGACGTCGAGGTTAACATCACAACTTCACAAGGACTTCAGAAGCAGCTGAGGATCTCTCCGAGTTGAGAAGACATGCAGGGAACTTCCCTGAAACCTCCTGGCTTGGGCTGTCATGTGCAATGCATGCAAGCTCTCACCCCGGCCAAGGCCAGGGAGGAACACAATGGGTAGGAGCAAGATCTGATATGTCTTCATTGACATGCCAGAACCAAATAAACAAACAGCGAGGCTGTTGCTCCTCAGCCCAGGGCTGTTGGTCTTCTGCCACAGAGTTGTCATTCTTCCTGACAGTGTGCATCTGCTCGGGACAGTCCACCTTCTGGGATGAAAAAGCATAAGAGGACCACAGGAGTATGAAAGGCACAAACAGCTGCAGCCCACGAGCATCCCCCACCACAGCAAAGAGCATTTAAAGAAACTCCACACAGCCAAGCGATCACCTAGATTTTTCTTCTTTTTTTTTAAAAAAAAAAGCTGATTTCAATAAATATAACGGACATCTCTGGGCTTGCGCCATCCTTAAGACATGCTAGAAACACACGCTTCTGGGTACCTCTCCACCAACACAAATGTATTTTATGGCAGCTCTTAATTTGACCCTAACCAGACTCAGAGGCAATAATTTTGGAACATTTCAGAAAGACCACACCTCAAGTTTTTCTTGGAACTCAGCTACATTAAGAGCAATCCTGTTCCTTAGGGGCTGGTCTTTTTTTTTTTTTTCCCTCTCCTAAAAATTCAGGTGTTTGAACCATGAACTAAGATGCCAATAGTTCACCTTGTTGCTTTAATTTAAGCAGACCGCAGCTTCAAAAGAGAAACACACAAAATGCTGGGGGAAAAAAGCAAAGATGGCATATTGATGGTGACATGGGAGCAAGGACATTTCTTCTACTCATTAAACCTCGTGAAGAGAGGGTGAGAGAAGAGAAAGCTTTGGCAAAAGACCTTTAGCACATGTTAGTAGATGTATAGATGAGCTCTGTACCAGTCAAAATAGGAAATACCACCCATTAAAGCTGGATGTTGGAATGACTGAAAAGCCTTGTGAAACTGTGCCGTGGAGTGCTAAGCAGAATGGAAAAACCATCATTCCGAAAGCTAGTCTTTGGAGATTTCTGGGAAAATTGGCTTACCCGCTAATTTTTGCTCAAGTCTTGATGTGACTGGTCTTAACCCTGGCAAGGATTCTAATCTACTCACTTAATCTGGCTGCAAAACAATGCCATATTGCAAAGAGCTGAGATGCTGTTTAGGTAATTTGCTTCACTTTTTCTTTCCCCTGTTGCAAGCTGAGCCAGCCCTTTTTGTTCACTCAAATAGCTTCTTCTTCAAAGGGACTGTGGAAAAGTCTTATTTCTTCCCCCAAGTGACAGATTTTTAAGCAATCTCAAAGATATCTTGTCCAACAGAATTACCCTCCACAAATCTGACCCTGACAGAGCTGAGGTAAAGTGTGATTTTTAACCTCAAGCACTAAAACATGTCAGGAAAGTTGTAGTTGTGGCAGAAAGACCTTGAGATGGCTAAAATTTATGGAGAAGAGACGTTAAAAGTTTTAAATTCCAGATGTTTGAAGCTCCAGCCATTTGGTGAACGATTGTGGAATTTTGGAACTTTTCTCAAGCACCGATTTCAGCCTCAGAAATCTATTTGCAGTGTGATGCAGCTATTTAATTGTTCGGCCTTAATTTATGCAAATAGTTTATTCATAAAGACATAAGATATTTGCTGTTCTTTAGAATTACTGAAGGATACTATCAAGTGCCACATTTTCAAAGGAGCAGCTGTGTATTGCTACCAAAGTATCCCTTATAAAATGTCCCTTCACTTCTTAATTTATTGATCAGACCTCTGAGATGGTATGTTGCAGAGCCATTAGAAAATGCATGTTACATTTAAAGTCACTTTAACCTCATTGCTTGTTTTAGACTAAATATGAGGGATAAAGTCTGCCACTGAGACTATATTGATTTCTGTTTCAATTCTTGCCTCAGATACTGACTTGAATCTCAAGTTCCCACGAGTGTTTTTAGGATGAGGGTCTGTAACAGCAGAAGCATGTTGTAAAGTCAAATTATTCACCTCCCATCCCAAACTGTGGGAAAAGGAAATCAGGGAATCTAATAAGATGGGAACAGTCTGTTTCTAGATGGGGTATATTAATATACTAAAAAGGGTAAAAGAGAATTAGGTAGACAAAGGAAATAATAATTTGAGGAATGATTTTTTTATCTTTTAATCTTGGTAGCAGAGACATCATTCTGCTGGGACTTGGGCCCTTTCCCAGACCAGTGACCCGCTGCTGTACATCATGGAAGCAAACTCTGGGACAGCAAAGGCAGCCAGACTTTCTCTTCATGATTACCTCTGGCTGTGTCTGTTACAGCAAAGTAGTTTGCTTCTAGGTGATGCTTTCTCACAGCTGGTTGATTAGAGCAGCACAAGCCAGCACAGCCAGGTCTGGCTTTGTTTGCCACACAGAAACAAGTGAGATGGGATTTTTCAGAGGAAGCACTGATGGCAGAAATGCTTTCAGGGTGAAAATAGACGGTCCAAATCAAAAAGTCAGTCCCCACTCTCTGGCACTCTCAGCATGTTTGGGAATGACAAATTAGAGGCATGAAAACGAGCAGGGATGTGACAGCAAGGGAGGAGGAGCAGTGGGCAATGGATGACTTAATAACAGGTTGCACTGATGGACAAATTGCACCTCTGGACTGTTTGCCTCCTTGTGCCTGCAGAAGGATGCTTGGATCCTTGTCAGGGAAAACTGAAAGATGGCTCCCAGTTGGACCACGCAAACAATCAGTTGGCCCCAGCCTCCCGCACCGGGCCATGGACCTGGCAGAGCCCTAACCCTCTCACTCCCAGGGGCCCCGTCAGTGGAAAACCAAAAGGATGCAAGGGAAAGGGTTGGTCAGGCTTCAAAAGGAGACATGGACTTGTTTTTAAATTTAACCCCTTTGTAGTTTAAATTTCATTCAGATCTGCATGTAGCCAAGTGGCCCTGTTTCCCTCTGAGCAGCTGGTGGGACCGTCTGGTATCAGCGACAAACACCTGAATATCACTTATAGGAGAGCCTGGATTTCCTTCCTGATGGTCCTCAGTAAGATAACTTTACATGACCCAAAAGCTGCTGCCAGGGAATATTGCCCCACAGACAGATGAAATGCAGTGACACAGTGCCTGTGGGAGTCTGCCCATCACACTGTGGGTTTTCTGTGCATGCAGTTCTTACTCCAGTAATTCATTTATACTCAGCAAAAGACAAGGTGTCATCATTAAACATCCTGTCACTTTAGTACATAAGGCTTCCTAAAGTAACCTGTAAGATTTTTCTCATCCCAAACTGCCTTTCCTCTGTGCTGGGTAAGGTAAGATATACATCACTGACCCATGATTATTGCAATTCCTCCTGACAGTTCTTGCTGAAGGTCTGCGAGTCTGTTTTCAGTCCTATTTCCTTAGTGCAACAGTTGGGGATGCTCTGTCCCCGCTTCCTCCCTCTTTAGCTTGTCCCAAGACATTTTGTCCCCTTTGCCTTCCCAGCCTCCTCAGTGTCTAGCAGTAAATGTCACAGCCTTCCCACCAAGGCTGGAGAGAAACAAATTAATGGGGAAAAAGGAAATGCTAAGGGCAGATGGGTGCTTCTGGGGCCTCTGGTGTTCCCTTCCTTGAGAGACATTCACACCATGAGCCCCCGGAGCGAGAAAGTTGGCGCTCAGCCCTCATGCAACACAAATACCAAATAATGATCGTAAATTTAAAGAATGGGCCTGTGGAATGACCCCAAATGGCTTGTGGGCTGGGGAGAAAATACGGCCTATAAACTTCAGGGGAAATGAAAACACGGAGGTCTTTTGCTGGATTTTGAGGCACATTCTTTAGCCTTCAGCTGGGCACTTGGGGCTAGCACAGATGTCATCTTCCAGTGACAGTGTTTCCTCCTGGAGATGCAGTCCAAAATATAAAGAGAAAAAAATAATTGTTCTTGAAATTTCCCCAGAGGAGTTTCCTCCCAAACTAGCTCTCATTAAAAAATTACTTTCCAAAGTAAAATTATTCAGCAAAATATTTTCCATCCTTTATAAATCTAAGCATCCTGGCTTTTTTGGTTTGTTTTGGTTTTTGCATCATTTCTTCTTATGCTCCCTGTAGGTCAATGTGCTGTACCAAGAGCAGTAAAACCTCATGCCCCAAATAAGCTGTTACGCAGCTGCTCCTCTTGGCCTGTTCTTGACTTTCCTACCTACTGCAGTAATTCTGTGTTCTCAAGATGTGTAATAGTCAGCAACTCTGCCATCTTAGTTAAACAAAAAATTGTAAGTTATTTGTCTTCTAACACCCTAAAAATAAAGTTAGTCTCATGATCCTTCCTGCCTTCACCATTAATGCATGATTGAATTATTATTTTTGTTAATATTTAATGATTCACTGTATTTGTAACTAGGGACTCTTAATTATGAATACAGTGACCTACACTCTTCATGGAAAATCTGAGGAAATTTGGTAGAAATTTGAAAGCCATTCCACCCACCCACAAAGAACTGGAGAATAAGGATTTAGAGTTATAAGCATTGGCACCATGGCAGACACACATGTGGCTGGAAGGGACAGGGCAGGACTAGCAGGAACAGCATCATCCTTTATGAAAGTGAATTCCGTGTAAAAATGTTATGCTCCTAAAAAAAAAAAAAAAACCAAACACCACATTAAATGTACTAAAGTCATGTCATTAGGCTGAGAAGTCAAGCATTTGAAGTGGGAAAAAAGTGTGGTTGCCCAGCCCATTACTGTGGCGTTAATTAAGACCTTTGGGCTGGGTGTCTTTAAGACACATGGGAGGGAATTCTTCAAATCTGGGATGACTGGTAATGACAAACGGCAGTAACAAACCTCCAGTGTGCTGGCAGCATTTTATAGTGCATCTTTAGAGACTTGGGAATGGGAAGCCAACCAAAACTTTAATCTCTGATTAAAAAAGAAAATAAAAAACAAAGAAAGAAAATAAGTGTGTTTTCTTAAATATGCTTACACACACACACATGCAATTACTTCTTTTTAACTGCTAATGAAAACAGGATACATAGGCAGAGCTGGTACTTTCAGTAATAAATCCATGTACAGTAGCCCTATAATCCACAATTTCACGCCCAGGATAAAGGTAGTTCAGCACAACTACGAGTCACACAGTTTAAAATAATGGGAGAGGCTCTATGGGGAAGAAGTTTATTTTTAAAAATACATGAGGGGTCTGACAAGCCGCAAACCAATAAATGTATTTAATTCTGATATTCTTGTGTTTCAAGCAGTCAAATTTCTCACCCTTTATTAATCTGGCACACAATTTTGTGGCTGTAGAAAACAGGGTCACCCTGACACTGACAGAACTACTCAGGATTTTTCCCTTTCCTCATCCTCATGAACGTGACACCAAACTGGTTGGGTTAGAAGTGGAAGGAGATTGCCTTTAAAAAGCAGGTTTTTTTTGGCAAAACTACCTTTGGGTTTGTATTCTGATCTGAAGCCTCAGTAAATTTTTTTACCTTCTTTTAATGGAGAGCGTGTCCCCAACTGTAAAGATCAGGAGTTTAATGTAAGGCTCCATATTTGAATATTTGCTTAATTCGCAGCACAGTGAAACACCCAACCTCTTCCGCTGAGATCAGTCGGAACTGTCAGACCCATGCACGATTTAAATCCCTCCCAGCCTCACCCCATTCTGGATGAGTTTCCCTTGATCAACACAAGTAAGTAATCCCCGGGGTGTCAGTGCTACAATTAACCCACTGTGCCCAATTCACGGGTGACGCAAACCTATCACAGAGCTGCTTCGGGGACTTCAGTTTTATTTCAACTGCCAACTTAAAGCCTTGATGCAACTGTGCAGCCAAGGAAAAATGCAGAGAAATTATATTATTCCCTACTGTATCATTTGCCATGTTTTATACCTACTAAACAAGTGAATGTACCCATATTTTTATTTACCACTAGTTTATTGTGAGGAGCATTGGCCAAAACCAGGACAGAACCTGGTTAAATGCTGGGGAGCAAGATTTATTTGATGTCCAGCAGATGATGGATATTTCATCCCAGGTTGGGTTATTTATTTGTCTGGAGCTGTTGGCATGCAGGAGTTTCTGACTCTTGCAGGTAATTTTGAAAAACGCGGTTTGCAGGAGTATGAAAGCAAGCAGCACGACTTGGTGAACACGCACGGCTGAGAGCAAAAGCTTTACCCACGGCTTTTAAAATGCTCGTTGTGTCTTTGGTGGAGGGGCTTGAACGAAATCTTTTATATTAGCTGCAATATCTGGCTGACTCCCCTGATCTCTATAATCAAAAGCAAGAGATTTGGAGGGGAGAAAGGGAAGGGAGGAGGGGGGAAGCATGTATAATTAAAACCTTGTTCTAATCCTGCTTTGATGCTTTTGCCAGGACAGGTTGGACTCGTCAAAAGCCCCAAACATTTTAGGTAGGTTTTTGTTTTGGTTTTTTTGGGGGGGTTTATTCTGTCAGTGGCTGCAAAGCGGCAAAGTGGTTATTAGCCTTATAAGGTATCAAGGTAAATACTTCAGCTCCCCTGTGAATTCCAGTCTCTCCCGACTCAGTTTATTTGTTCTTGTCAGTGGACAGTGAAGTTTTGTTTGTCAAAAGCAGTTGGGGCAGAGAGTGACAGCACCAAGGCGCTGTGATTTATTTTCTGCTAGCCCACCGCTTCCCCCACGCTTCTTCCCCAGCCTGCCCCCGCGGTCCCCGCAGCCCTCCCGCCCCCAGACCCGGGACGGGGGACATCACCGGTGTCTTGGGCACTGTGGGGTGACCCTGCACAAACCCAGCAGCACCAGGGCTTTTCTTTCTTTTTTTCTTTTTTTTTTTTTAACATCTGTCTTGGGGCCATGCTGTTGGGCAACGTAAAGGAGCAACACCGTTTTCGGAGCCATGGGGTCTTTGTGTCAGTTTTGTCCGCGGCAGGATGTGGGTCTTACATCCTCGCAGGACCATGGACCATGGATGCTGGTGGTCCAGGATGGGGATGCACAGGGTGTTGACCTCCAGTGGCACATCCAAGAGGGTGGCCAGGGAGGGAGTGGCCACCACAGGCATTGGAGCCAATGCCAATTCAAAGTGTGCACACAATAACTACACTCAGTCCCACCTCACAAACAACTCCCAAAACAGCATGCAAAACTACGTGACTTCATTGCCCAAAGTTTTGTTGACAGGTGGCCACCCTTCAACTTGAAGGGAGAAGGGGTGGAGAGCAGGTGAGGCAGTGAAGCTTCAAAATGCCTCTTTGGGCTATTATTTTGGAGAGGATGTACTGGGAGCATTGAATGGGCAGTGAAAGTAGAGCTGTCTGCTTTGCAAAAACCAGCTTTCATTTGCAAAAACATTTGTTTAAAATGTAGGAGGGGTCTGACAGGAATAGACTTAAGGAAATGGGTCTGTTTAGCTTATTAAAAGATCAAACAGAGCCTCGATTACAGCACATAAGTATTTTCACCAAGGAAAAATAATATATATTAAAGGTCTCTTTAATCTAGCTGAGAGAAGACAGCTGAATTCCAATGGTTGAAAGAAAGAGGCAAAGAAATTTAAATTGGAAATTAAGCATTTCCTTTAATTCTGTTCCCTTCATGGGCAAGAACAAGGTTGAATAACAATGACAACAAACAATTGCCACAACCAAGGGTGTGCGATGGCAGTGATTGGGAACAAAAGCCTTTCTGGGTGAAGTGCTTCATCACGGT
This sequence comes from Eurypyga helias, assembly GCF_000690775.1. Taxonomy (NCBI): domain Eukaryota; kingdom Metazoa; phylum Chordata; class Aves; order Eurypygiformes; family Eurypygidae; genus Eurypyga; species Eurypyga helias. The sequence continues at coordinate 110,971 of NW_010230601.1, forward strand.
CAGGGATTGTGGGGAAAATACAAAACAACAGAGTAGATGTGAAGCAACGACTGGACAAGGAAGCCAAAAAAACCCAAGGTACACTGATACCACAGCCCATCTCAACTGGCGGCACTGCACCATTGATGGGGAAAAGCCTCAGCCAACCCTATGGCCAGGACACAGGGGGGTCACAGGTGGTGATCCCCAGGACCAGGTATCACACCCAACTCCCTCCACCTGCAATTCCCCCCCAAGGCCTGTTGTGATTTATCAGATATCCCAGGCATATATTCCTTCCCTCTGATGCAGAGGTATTTTGCAAGACCCTCTTTGCTCTCTCCTGGACTTACTGCAAAGACCTTTAGGACACAACAGTGAGGGGAATTGCTTCTGCCAAGCACAAGTTTGTCCTGCAGCATTTAGGTCTGTAAAACAGAAAAGGGAATTCTGGGCATATAAAACACAGTGCTGGATTTATGCAAGCAAGCAGAGATAGGAAGGGAAGACCCCTGACAATAGACACCCCTGTAGAAGCCAACAATTAGACCAACTCACTCCTGTGAAGACATTTATCCTCACAGAGATTAGACTAAGGTGGAGAGGACCTTCAACAGTGCTGGGAGAATGATGTTGTTAGAAGATCGTTAGAAGATTGACTGCAGTTTAGACCCTTTCTGTGGAAGATACACCATTTCAGCAGACACTGACAAACACACCAGCAGCATTTCTCTGATTTTTGCCCCTTTTCAAGCCTTACATTCAATTCTGCACCAAAAGCATTTGGCCATGCTCATATTCTGCCCTCTCCTTCCCTTCAGGAGTAATAATCCTAGCAATTACATTTTAATTGCAGTCTAACACATCTTTCCCTGCACCGTGATTGGTGTGCAGAGACTCATGGTTGTTTCCTAACCAGCTGCAGATGTGAAGATGGCAGGGGGAGTACCTCACTGTGACTTTGCAGAATCATCAGTAATTAATAAGTTGTATATTGGAACAAACTCCTTCTTGGTAGTGGTCTTGGGTTTATTAAACAGAAAACTGGCTTTTGGCAAACCTTCCCGGTTGCTGTAGGATTGGACAGCAAGACACTTGGCTTTATTTTTAATTCAGGTATTAACACAGACTGGACCGTAGTGGGGGAGGAAGCAGAGGGTGCCACATGGAAGGGACCTTGGATGGAGATGCGTGTGCCCCAGCTGTGTTGGGTGCTGCAGGACAAGAAGAGGGGTGCATATTCCTGGTGTCAGCAACTGGAAGAAATTGGAATAAAGGCTGAAGCAAGCAAGGTGATCAGCAAAAGAAGGGAGGTACCCATCTCCATTCACAGGGAGAACTGAAAAACAGTGCCAAAGAATGTCACTGTGCAGCTCTGAGCATTCATATGATGCTATATTATCAGTATTTTCCCCCATCACTCCCAAGTAACAGCACACACCAGTGCAGAACTGCTAGTGATTTAAACAGCGATTTCAAATGTTCAGGTCTGTTCAAAGAGATGGTGCTAACATCCCTTAGGACATGGATCATCCCATTGCAATAATAATTTAATTCTGTACACAGCAAGAAGAGTTTATTAAACGGACTGCCCTCTCCCAGCCCAGTTCAGCAGTATGCTGAGGTCTCATTGACTGATATGGAAAAGATTTATGGTGAAAGTTGAGGGTATCCTCTCTGCTGGGCTGTGACTTTACCTGGGACTTATTATCCATCCTTAATGCCGCGGGCAGAACTCGGCACTTCTTTCTTCATAGTTCCTTCTCCTCCCTTTATATTTGCTGACTTCAAGAAAACGCATTGGTCTCTTTTTTGTTCTCCTCTGTTTTGCCTGCTATTTATTTATTTATTTATCTGGGTACTTCCTTGATGTAAACAACAAAAACTTCACAAGTAATACAGAAAGAAGTTTGAGGTTCAAAAGTTTTTTCAGCCAAAAAAACACAAATTCTTCTTAACAGTACATTCTGAAGGTTGAAATCTATACTTTATCCTGACATTTTAAGTGTACATCACTTGAATTGCTGCCAGCTTTCTAGAGTGATTAGGTGACTTGAAAAAGGCAAATATTTTTTCATATGCTTCCCCTGAATTGGAGGCTCTGCTGCTGAAAAGACTTCAATAATCCCGGCTGTATTTATTTCCTAATGCCTCACTCATCATTGTCAAAATGTTATCAGCCATCCCCAGCTTTCTCTCCAGCCCAGAATCTAATTCCAATTATTAAAAAACAATCCCTTTCTGGAAATGAATCTTCTGCAGTACTCTCTATTTTTCACATAAGACTTAATCAATTATTAAACGGAATGTATTTGCCACATAACTGTTAGGCTTAAGTGAAACTGCTCTTGTGTGTTGGAGGAAGCTATGGCACATGGCTTCAGCGTGCTTACTGGCGAGCTGGAAGGACGTGGTTCATGGAAAACTGCAGCAACACTCTGGGATTTTGGGCACAGGAGGCAAAGTTATTGCCAAGGATTTTACTGGAAGGAGTAAGGATGGGAAATAGCCCACTCCTGACCTCTTCCCTTAATTGAGACTAGAAATGAAGAATTTAGTTCCATGAACATATCACCTCCTTCTGAAAAACACCAGGGACATGGATGGATTTTTCTTGCTTGACCCCATCAGCAGCACGGGAAACTCAGTGCCTGCAAAAGTTACAATAGGTTCATCATCTGCTATATGCTTCCAGGATCTTGGCCTCGGTTATTTGTCATACCAACAGCTGCGAAAGAGGCCCTTGAGAAAAACACCTAGAAAGAGTATTGTGTGCCTAGGAGAAGGCACGGGAAGAGAGGCCAGCAAGAGAATCTCAGCTTCAAGGCTGACAGTTCAGGGGAGGGCTTTGGGCAGAGCCAAAACTCTCTTATTCGGGAAGGAGTGTTGACTCAGTGATTTATACAGGATAACTGTAGGGAGATAAATCCACACCTCCCTGTTTTTCTGGGGCTTCCTTGGAAGTAAAAACTTTGTCCATAACTCCAATTGGGCTGGAGCTTCCCCTAAAAATACCTGAAAGAGAAGAAAATGCTCAAGACATCATTGAATATATTTCATTAATCTCCAGATAGTATTGCACGAGGGCTGCTTTCTGAAGCTGTAGTAATTGTTGTAGTGTATATTTAGGCGCAAAGTCCCATGTCTTTAGGACTAGGTGAGGGTTTGTAGCTGTCAGTTTGCTTGTCACTTTAAAGTGGATGGCTGGTGCTTTCTTGTGCCTTGAATCTTGAAGGTCTAACAGGGTTAAGATGTCTCTGAGACGCCCTGGGAAATCCCAGGTTTGCTGATAGCTGGGCAGCATCAAGGTCAGGTTTCCATATCTTATGGGGTGAACTTTCCGTGACTTTCTGGATCGTGTGCTCCCACAGGCTGAACCCTCCCTGCCTGCAATGGGAAAATGGTAGCGAAGGAGTAGGAGGCACCAGGGCATTGAGTTAGCACGTTTATGCCTTAGGGGGATGGTTTAAGGAGTCCCTGCCTGCTTTTACAGGGAGTTTTTCTGCTTACTTTGAACTACCTTAAAACAATAAAGTTCCCTTTTCAGCAGCTTGGTTTAATGGAAAGATTTACTGTATTTTCATTCTCCTTCTGAAAAGTGATAATGAAGCCAAGTTCAGAATTCAGTGTCAAAGGGAAGGTCTATTTAGGAGAATTAAAGGGTCTAATAACACCCATGACACCTGGATTACTTTACGGGTAGGAGACGTGGGTAGTCTCTCACAGACCGCAGTTTGGTACAAGTAGGGCACGTTTTTATTAAAAAAAAAGCACAAATGCTTCGCCAGTCACAGAAGTAACTTGCTGAAATTAAAATGTCAGAAAGTACCGAAGGAGGCAGAATAAAACTCTCTAAGTTTAACATTTCAGCATTGATATATCAGACTCTCCTGTCTGTGAGGAGCACCACAGACCTGCCGATACTGCTTCCATGCAGGATCCCAGCGATCTTTCTCCGTGACAGAGGGATTCAACCAGGGCTTCCATTACTCCTGTTAAACAATACAAAATAATGAACAATTATGCATGTGCTTATCTTTAAGCATGTGAAAAATATTACTAGCTTGAGTACAACTGCTTAAATGCTTGATATAAAGTATGTGTGTAAGGGTTTTCAGGAGGAACGATAGAGAGGCAAAGAATAACTTTACAAGCATACTCCCAGATTCTCTCTTTAAAGAATCCATTAAGTTGCTGTTTGCTTCTTGTACTCTCCCTCCCAAAAGTTTGTGCTAGAAATGATCCATTTTGTGAACTGTCATTTTCAGGTTCAAACTCTTTAATACTGTACATAATGCTGGATATGGATTTTTATGTTGCAGAAACCTCTGCAACAGCAGCAATGAGAGTCCATCCTTTCAGAATTTCCTTTGCCTGCTCAGTGCTGAAGGAAATAAGTAAAACAAGCCTGAAATTGGGTTCGTTAATTTTTTGACAAGTTTTAACTAAGTACAGTGACAGGGAGCTTTGCAAAAGAAATTTTAGAAGCCCAGGAACCAAGGCATAATAAACTGTCAGAGAAAAGATCAAGTAGCATTCTCTAATTCATCTAACCAACATCAATGTTCCAGCTAACAGTAGACAGTGTTAGCCAGATTCTTGCCCTTTTTATCTATGAAAAGCTACATTTATCAAAATAAGCAAAAAATGTGAGGTATGGAATGCAGTTCATTGAAGGGCAGGGCTTTATTGGTTGATTGGTAAATTGAAACACATGGAAAAGTGCTACATGGAGGAACACACTGCTGACTGTATTACTCATTTTTTATTGGCTAATCTCTAATAAGAACCAGCTGGTAATAAAGGAAGGAGTTCATGGGAACCCACCCTTTGTTGAAAGCGAAGTTGGTGTCAATACGAGAAACACATGAGCACAAAGAAAACAGATGTAATTGGCTTCTGGAGGTCAGGTTATGTAAAGACCCCAGTGAACAGAGGTGAGGATTTGGCTGCAGAGAATGACAGGCTAAAATAGCCATTATTTCTGTGTCTGCAAGCGTATGTGTCTTGAAAGGGGGTGGCAGTCACAAAGACCTCTGTCTTGGCTAGGAACCGGGGCTTTAAGTTCCCCAGAAAACAGGGTGTTTCACCTGAAACATACACTTACCAAATCTGGAAACAACTGCTCTTTGGGGAAGGAATTCTTCAGCTTTGTCTTCAATTACAGGCTACAACCAGCTCTGAGGATTAATGGAATTAATTAATTTTTGGTAGTTAAAATGATGAGACCCCACTTGCTTGTAGTTATTCATGATATCTCCAGCCTTGGAGAGAGCAGGCTGGAGCTTCAGTACAGGTTTCAGGTTAAACAGATGCTTCAATATTTCCTTGAACAATTATGTCTATTTTTTCAATCAGAACATAAACCCATCTTGTTAAAGCTTAAACTAATTTATAAAAAGAGCAGAAAGAAGGGGTTTTTCCTTTTTTTTTCTCTCTGAGGGCAATAGTATACATTAGATAACATATGTTAACATAACAGGTTAGAGATGTAAAGAACCAAAATGGCAATATCCTGGGTTTTATCAACACGGACTTTAGCAGAGCATTTAAACCAAGCTCTAGTCTCTTGGACACAAAGAATCCTTTAAGAAGAATGTCCAGGTAGGTATCTGCTCCTTAATGTGGATTTCTCTGTTCTTTGTATAAGAAGATGCCAAGCAAATCATTCAAATGAGTAATGTGGGCAACAAGTGAATTTTCAGATACAGCCTTTGTTCAGAATTATTTGCCAAAAATACGTCGGCCTGAGGATTGCCTGGGAGGAGTTCGGCAGCAACGATTTGAAATCCAAACGCTGTAGGTGACATTTGAGCAGTCATGTGGTGGCGGCTCTGCCCTGCGGTTGGCTTGGTGTAATCCTCCGAATCAGGATTCTGTTGTGAATATTTGTGGTTTGGAGTTCAAACTTCATTTTCTTCAAACTTTCTCCAGTGTTCAAGTGAAATACACCCTTTCCTGCCTGCAAGGCTTCTTTGCTGGAATACCGCTTGCAAGTAAATTCAAGAGAGACCGAAATGCAAGCTAGAAAATCAGATCTGATCAGCAATGCTGTCCTACATTTACACCAGAACACCTGCAGTAAGACCCTTACTCTTGGTTTAATTCTCAAGTGCATTGCAGCAATATCTAAAAAACCCTAGGTCCCCCAAAAGCAGGCTTTCATAGTGCAAAGAAACATGCCAGAAGGGAAAAGACTATCTCATCCCTCCTGAGATCTTTCCACCCTACAAAGAAGAGTTGAGTTGCTCCATGCATTGCAAGATGAGGTCTAGCCAAGGTGTACTAGGTAAGCGCAGGTACAGAGAAGGCACCCGGGCAGAGCTTGCTTGAGAAATCCATTGCAGAATCATGGCAAAAAAAATTGAGTCTTTTGGTGATTGGCTGTAGGCCTGTACGGTGATGTATGTTTGAAACACCTGAAGTAAGGGACAGATACACCATAAACTGTATTTGAAAGGTTTTCATTCCTGCAAGAGGGACACAAAAGAAGTTTTTTTTGGAAAAGTGTTTGCTGCTGTTATTTTAAAGTCAGCTTAATGCCTTTCAAGAAGCCAGTGGTTACAAAGAAAAAAAAATACAAGAAAAGAAAAGGCTGGGAAAGAATTATTAACACAAAATTCAATAACATCCCCCTTGCTTTCTCCGAGGTATTGCCTGAGTGACTGCAACATCTACAAAAGGGATTCTAATCTGAAATGAATTTGCAGCTAATTCAACCTGTAGGCTAGTGACTCTGGGATTTCCTAGATAATACAATCCAGACAGTAATGTTGATGGATGTTAAAGACTTGCCTGTGTAACTGTTGTAAAGCTCTGTCATAAGAACAAATGAGGCATTATTGCTTTAACAAAAGTAATCCCACTGCACCAGTAAATTCTGCACTCTTTCAATATCACACGATTATTAGTTACAGTGACTTAGTGATGTATCTTCCCTCAAAGAGGCAACAAACACTTCACCCCAGGATTTTCCAAGCAAAAAGCTCCATGCAAACCACTCTCTTTTTTTCTTCTTTTTTTACACCGAATGAATTCAGGGTTGCAGGTTTTCTTACCTAAATGGGCAAGCTGGAAGAAATGTGGCCAGCTACAAAAGCGGATGGCGATTTTCATTACTCTGTTTTCTGCTCCTGACTCAGCCCTGTAAGGCAGGTCAGGAGAGGTGGGAGTAACAGACTAGCCTTAAACAGCTAAAAAAGTATTTTATGTTTGGAGAACACTGAATAAAATGGTTTAGTGGCTGCATATTTTCCTAAAGGCTTCTATTGAAGCCACAGATATTTGGCTAACCTGGGCTCGACTCTTTTCTACATTCACCCCAGAGCTAATGTGTTTTATGGATTTTGATTCCTGGACCAAGCCTCACTTACAGCATCCAGATTTCCATCCTTCTCTTTGCTCTTGAGTAAAATGGCCAGCCTGTCTTTTTCTTTCCTAGGTATCCGTACTCTCCAGAATTACCAGATACTACACCCTGTGCCCATAGTCTATTTCTTCATCCAATGCTTTAGTCATCCTTTCACATATTTTATCATTTACTCATCTTTCTCAGAGAGGAGTCCTTCAAAAAATAAAGAAGTAAAGCCAAAATAACTCTTGACTTTGGTGGGAGGGAAATATTGACCAATGGCAGGGGAAAAAAAAAAATGTTAAATTCACACACATTTGACTTATCAAGTCCTGCTGTGATGTTATTGTTAAAACCCTCCTTGTAAACTTTGAGAACTACTTCTGTTGATAGCATAACAGCATTAAAAGTACCATTTTCTATGTCTGGTGGTCTTTCTGTTCCTAATGATTTCCAGGCTTCCTTCTTGCCTTCCTAGTAATAGCTGATGGATTCTAGCTTTCTGATCAAACGCCTATTCATTAAAGCCCAGGAGCTTTTTGTTCACTTCCCCTTTTCCTGATGCAACAGCTCTAGACACAGCCTTATTCAATGAGCATTAAAAGGGATAATCTAACCTGATTTTTCCAGCTGAGAATTCTCCTGCCAGGTGGTGTTTATCAGGTGATTGCAATTGCTTGTAGGACTTTCCAGCTGAAATTAATTGTAGGACTTTTCAGCTCTAATGGGGGCCTGGGATATGTTTGGTTTGTGATGGGAAGAGCCACCCTGATGCTCTGCTTGTCTTCAGTGTGGTCCAGCTGGGACTAGAGTTGAACCTTACGCAGTTTTGCCTGTGTTGGGCTACAGCAAGAGCCAGAAGATGCAGTGGTGTAACCAGTTCCTCAGCTCCCCTCCCCGCGGCAGAGAGAACTTGCTGGAGCAAAGCGAACATGGCCCTCACTGTGAGTAACACTGTGGCTTGGAAAATACTAATAAGATTTTTGGACTATCTAGGAAAAATCACACTATTAGGAGTCTGTCTCGAACCTGCCTTTGTGCCAAAGGTTAATGAGGAGAGGGCGGGGAGGGGGATGGGCACCTGATCTTTCATGATTAATTTGACAAATGTCTTTCTGGCTTCTGCCCAGTTCCTTGTGGAGATACGGTACTTGGATGCGTTCACAATGACCTACTTTTCACTACTGGCCAGGGTTTTGCTGCTTTGTTGTTATTGTTGGACTTTTCTGCTGTGTTTTTAATATTGTTGCACATGAGGTTTTTGTCCTGTGTCATATGACTGGCTTTGTGTTTGAGCACAGCACTTCTCAGAGTGCTCACGTGCTGATAGTGTCAATAGAACATGGCATCTTGAGGGATCTGTCCTCTGAAGCTCTCAGAAGGGTTGAAAACTTTTTTTTTTTTTTTTTTAATTTTCCCAGTACTGTGCTCCCTAAGTCCTGTGCAGAGCTTCAAGGGCTTTCTCTTACACCTCTTTGCTCCTGCGTTGGGATGGGCAGATGTTTGATGCTCATCGTCACCAGGGTAAGGTAGGAAGTGAGAGATGATCATACCCAACAAAAGCCAACGAGGAACCTGGCCCAGGGACATGGTTTAATGAATGACCAACATACTACCCAGGAACATGGCCTCCTTCTTTCACCTGCTCCCCAGACCAGGTCAGGGTTACCCCTACTTGTCTCTGGTTTCCCATGCCAGAGGAAGAACAGAGCAGGCATCTCCCTGTTCAGACCAGCTCAAGTCAGCTTCAGCAGCCATGCCAAGCTACATCGCTGTCTCATGTTTTTAAAAACACAGTTTTGGAGTAGATAAGATTCCTGATTCACTCCCACCTGCTGTTGCTCTCCAGGACCATTTAGCTGAATCCCATTTATCTCCTGCACTGTTAAATATGCCATATGCAAAGGATGCTGCTGTTCCCAGAAAAAACTTCAGCTCAAGGGTTCACAGGGACCCTTTCTGCAACAAGCATTAGTCTGAGGCTCGGACAGCAAATTTTGTGTTTCCTGGTTTTGGCCACAGGTGTTCTGATGTGTGTTGAAAGTAGGTTTGGGACTTGACTATATGGGTTTCCATCTTGCTAAACATGAGCACAAACACTTATAAAATATGTAACTTAAAGATTTAGCAATCAGTAGGGAGCCTAAGCTCATTTAAGATGTTAAACCAGAAGAAGCCTCAGGTAACAAGTGCATTGGAGGACCACGGAGAAATTGTAAAATGTAACCCAGAACCAATAGATAGATCAAGTGAATATATTTAATGCTGATTTTTCTATTGAACATGTCATTTCTGATTTACTAGGGAAGCAAATCATTATTTATCACCTCTTAAGTGCAAACATGAAGGAAAGGCAAAGGTCTGTAGATGTCTCTTCACTAGCCCAGCAATGTTGATGGCTATTTAGTTATGTTTAAAACTAATGTTTTCTTCAAACACTGCCTTTGCCAAATGCAAAGTGAGTTGACATCTGCTTGGCTAGAGCTGGGGTCACATATGAAGCAGTGCCTAAACTGAACAAATATTTCCAATAAAAAAAGAAGGAAATAAAAGAAAATCATTAACCTTTTGTCATTAGCATTAGCTGTTCTTTGAGCTGCTCAGCAGTTTGAATTAGTGCACCTGCCAAAATAAGCACCAAGTGTTGTTACCCTCTCAGGGACAGCCCTGTTCCATAAATCACTGCATTTCAATGACAGCTAAATGTGTTTTATATCATATAGAGAGCCTGTGTTTATGAATGTGAGATAAAAGGGGTTTAACCAGTGCAAACACTAAGACTACTGTGTGCAGTCTGGCTCTCTCTCATGATTCCCCCTCCCCCCCTTTTTTTTCTTAAATGTGATTCCTACTACCTGGAGTACTGCATGCAGCTCTGGAGCCCTCAGCACAGGAAAGACATGGACCTGTTGGAGTGAGTCCAGAGCAGGGTCACAAAAATTACCAGAGGTCTGGAGCCCCTCTGCTATGGGGACAGGCTGAGAGCATTGAGGGTGTTCAGCCTGGAGAAGAGAAGGCTCTGGGGAGACCTTAGAGCACCTTCCAGTATTAAAGGGGGATTATAAGAAAGATGGGGACAGACTTTTTAACAGGGCCTGTTGTGACAATACAGGGGGTGATGGTTTTAAACTAAAAGAGGGTAAATTTAGACTAGATATGAGGAAGAAAATTTTTTACAATGAGTGTGATGAAACACAGGCACAGGTTGCCCAGAGAGGTGGGAGGTTCTCCACCCCTGCAAACGTTCAAGGCTAGGTTGGATGAGTGTCTGAGCAACCTGATCTAGTTGAAGGTGTCCCTGCTTATTGCAGGGGAGTTGGGCTAGGTGAACTTTAAAGGTCCTTTCCAACCCAAACTTTTCTAGGATTCTATTTCCTACCTCCTAATTTTCTGCCAGTTTTATCTGTAGTTGGTTTTCTTTCCATATTTTTCTGTCCTGAAGTGCAGCACTGACTGAATAATCCCAGTAAGTGTCCAGCTGGAAGGAAAAGGGATTTAGAGAAGTTAATTCTTTACATGTATTTTATATCAAGAGCTGCAGACATAAACATATGGCTTTATTGTTTTGTAAACCTGCACTTTGCAGCATTAACTCTTGTGCTATTTATACCTTGCAAAAATCCAGAAGCAGGATAGATCCTTCCCTGTTTTCAGTGCTTGAGGGCTTAATTCTTCATTTCTTGTCCATAGACAGCGTTCTTGTGGTACTTCAGTATGAGAAGGGAGATGGCAAAAATGAGATGCACTTCTGTGTGCAATTAAGTGAATTCTTAGAGAGAACAAATCTTACACAGTCTGTTACCAAGTTTCCCAATCGCACAAAAAACCTGTCGCCTCCCAAGGGTGATGAAATGTAGATTAGTGATGTTCTTAAAGTGCCCAAAAACCCTGGGGTATCTCAGGAGACTGGTTTTTATCCTCACTATTACAAAGCATCTTACAAGAAGAACATGATATAGTATGCATCTAACCTAAGCCTGCATTGCTATTTTCTCCTGTGATGGCAAATTCACCTGCATAGCCCTGACAGGGCAATGATGAGCTATTGTAAAATGTAATTATTAATAAAAGTTTAAATTTGGATGTTTTTTCCAAATGGCCCACTTTTTGTAACCAGCTCAGTTTCTGTTTATCACTTGGAGTTTCACTCTGGGAAATTATGGTTTAAGCCATCAGCTGAGGCAGTGATAACAAATGCAAAAAACAAACTGAAGGGTTTGTGAGTAGTCCGGGCAATTCATGATAGAGCAACCACTGACTCATTATTTATAAAGAATCTCCATGTAAGTAGATGAGAACACTGTGATTTTTACTTGTATTCCAGTGCTATATTCAAAGACCTGTAATTTATTGTAACTGAATTTAAATCCCTTGGAAAAGCATCGTGAGAGTGTGTGCATAGAAACCACTTGCCCTGTATGGAAGGAAACAATCTTCATGCATGTCTCCTTGAGTTCGTTCCAGGCCAATATATTGAGCTGAAATTATCAAATGATTCATTCTTACTGCAGTAAAGGTGGATGAATAAAAAAGGTCAGGCATAGAATAAGTTAACACTGAACTCTAGTAGTAGAATGAGCTTAAAATGCAGAAGAGACTCATTTCTCTGTTAGAGGTTGCATGTGTGAATTTGGTTAAATCACATTGCAGGAAATCCTAGCCCCATGGGGTTTTGCCACTGAGGTCAGTAAAATTCAGCTGCATCTCCCACTAGCACAAACCCCTACTTGGGAGATGACTTGGTGGTAAGGATCTCCCTTGGATTCCACACCTGGACTGAAAGAACACCATCCTCCAGAAGGGATAGGAGCGCAAAACCAACAGTGACAGAGAGCAGATTTTAAACAGCTACGCTTTCATTTGCTCATTTCAGATGGAGTAAAAAATTCTGTGAGCTGGTATAAACATTCACAGGCTTGTTGTATGGATGGCTGGTTTCCTCTTCCAAGAAGAACATTGCTGGGAATCACAGCCACTGCTGTATGTCATTCTTCTCATGAGTAATTCTGTTGTGCTGGGAGCACAACTCCTCCAGGAAAGTGGGCACAAATGCCAATTTCTACAAGAGATTTGCCGCCCAGCTGAGCTCTCTCGTAACAGTAATGGCTTTTCTATGTCCTATATTTGTCAATAATTTCTGCTCAGGAGCTCAGTCATTTCTTCGTGGCTCAGAGGGGTTGTAGCCCTTTATCAAACGCAGCTCTCAGCCCAGCCAGATGAGGTCTGCTTTTCATTGGAAAGGCTTGCAGAACTCAAGGAAGTGCCTGAGCCGTGCCCAGTCCTCCTAGGCAAATTCTTTGCCACCTCAGATGTTAATTCCTAGAAACTCTATTGTCAAGAACGATAGTCCTGAGAGCTCTGCTGAGCTGTGGATCTTGGAGAGGGTTAGAGATATTTTCTGCTGCAGTCATTTGGAACGGCTCTGTGTTACTGCAATCTCCATTACAACACAATAACAGGAAACGTTTCAGTGGCCTCTACAGTACTTGGCATATTATTTCACTTTAATGCTTGTATTGTTTGAGCATTAATAAAACTGGAAACTGTGATATAATTAAATCCATTCTTCCTACAGAGAAGATGACTGTCTAAGATAGTGACAAGAGCAGCAGACTCGCATGTTGCCTGGAGAAGAGAGCATGTTCCCCTTGCCAAGGCACAGCATACACGTGCTTGGTTTTATATCCTTCTGCATAAAAAGAGCTCCAGTTGAGAGCTGGAGACCTCTTGTACCTCTGGATCCAGAACTGCAAGACTTTATTGCTTGAGCTATAGGATTATCCTGTTAGACCGAAGGATAAACCGTTCTCACTATAAGCAACATGAGTCTCTCATGGGATAAGATTTTAGACACTGAGACCAAATAGCTGATAGTGCCATGGCTCATTTGAACCAGCTGGACTAAATAGCTGAAGCTATATAGCTTTATATGTGAGTGGCAGGATCAGGAAGATGGCAATGTGGATGTCTCTCTGCATCTTCCAGGCGCTGCAACACCAAACGAGGCCCTGCAATGGCTGTTGCCTCCGACAGCACCAGGGATGCTCGCACAGCCAGCTGCTCCAGTGGTGTGAACACGCTACAGCTGACTGCGGGGTGTTGTCCAGCCCTGTATCTCCAGTCAGGATCACAGGTCCAATCCAGCTCCCAGTTAGACTCATGTACAACAGCGTAGTAACCAAGAAGATGATGTATTATATCTCCAAACAGTCTGAGTCAACAAAGTCCCTTACGTATCCACTTCCCTTTCCTGTACCCTCAGTATTTTTTAGAATTGTTGCAGTGACCAAGGAAATACATTTCCTGTAATGTAATGAAGATTTTCCTTAGGCCATGCCTGGCATTTGCTCCCTTGCAATAGTCCAGCTGTAATTAAGTCTCTTCTAAGTAAGCCTTATTTGAGATATTCATGGTAAACTCCTAGAAACGCTTTTTTTTTTCCAGTTCAAGAAGTTTATTAGTGAACTGATTAGACCACAAAGACTCAAATCAGGAATTGCAAAATATTGCTATGAAATAACATTAAAATACAAGTTTTCAGATTTAATTCCATACAGTAAGTGTCTCTGTGTGACCTCACCTACAGCTTTAAACACCAGAACAATATTTCTGTAAATATTGTTAATAAATGATAATAAG
>NW_010230602.1:0-518 GCF_000690775.1 Eurypyga helias
TCCGCGTTGGCCAACCTGAAGATCCCAGGAGTGGGCTGCCTTAGCCAAAGCACAATCTGCAGGTTTGAGTCCCTCACCTTGTCCCACAACAACATGGTGGCCCTCAAGCCCATCCTAGAAGCGTGGCTGGAGGAGGCTGAGCGGGCCCAGAGGGAGAAAATGACCAAACCCGAGATCTACACGGGGGGTGACAAGAAACGCAAGCGCACCTCCATCGCTGCCCCCGAAAAGCGGTCGCTGGAGGCCTATTTCGCCGTGCAGCCGCGGCCCTCCTCGGAGAAAATCGCCGCCATCGCCGAGAAGTTAGACTTGAAGAAGAACGTGGTGCGGGTCTGGTTTTGCAATCAGAGACAGAAGCAGAAAAGGATGAAATTTTCTGCCACCTACTGAAGAAGGGGCTGGGAGGGCAGGGGTGGGGGGAATGCCCACCCCCCCAACCGGCCCGCTGCTGCCCTGGCCTTCAGCCCCTCTGAAACGGGCAGGGTTTGGGGTTGTTGGCTTTTTTTGTTGTTGTTGTT
>NW_010230603.1:0-11785 GCF_000690775.1 Eurypyga helias
ACCCCACCCTCCCCAACCCCCCCTTTTTTCCTTTATGGCAAGGAAAATTGCTCTTCTAACCTGTCTTCAAAATGTAATAACTTTACTTGCAACCAACCACTGCAGACCCTGACTGGACTCTGAATTATTACTGTGAGATGAAACATTTCTTTAACAAAACTGAGCCCTTTAATATCCTCCATCTCTGTTATTAGATGGACAAATGAATTTTACTTTGAACATAACATGTGGCATTGTCTGAAAATTGCCGGTATGAACTGAAGTTGGCAGGTATTTTCTTGCACTCCTCGTCAGTGATTGCCATTTATTATATGTTGCACCTTTATCTGTCAAATACTGCAGAGCGCTATATTGATTTGTGTCTGCCGCAAAGCAAAGGTCACTTTGATCAACATACTACAAAACCAGAAAAAGTAGGGTTCTGACATTTCATTACCTGGGAAAAAAAGGACTAAAATAAATAAGAATATGTTTGAGAACAGAGCACTTCAATATCACAGTGTGCAGTAACTGTAATTAACAAAAGAACTGCTCTATTGAGGTTAAAGAGTAAAAAGAGAAGGCAGGTTTTCTTGCAGGGACTATTCTTTACATGACTGATTCTGTAACATTACAGTTGTGATCTTACTGAAGGGTTACATTCATTACAAATCAAATACATTGGCTTTTCAGATTCAGACTTTTAATGAGTAATAAAACTCAGGAACTCTTTAGGAAATGGGGAAGACTTTATATAAACTTTAAATTTTTTCTAAGAAACCCTAATGAGGTTGGGGACATTCTGTGCCATACCCAGATGAAGAGATGGTCCCTGCCTCAGGAATGTACAGCCTGAAGAGATAAAAGCAAGCATGGGAGTAAGGACTGGAGCCACTTCTACATCCAGCTTGGTCAAGGACTGGAAGCCAGAGACAAAAATCAAGCCCAGATTTTCTAATTCTAGTTCCCAACAGCTTCCTTGTCTTTCAGAACTAGCACACAATTTAAAGATTTGTAAGGAAAGTGGTGTCCCAGGTCTTGTTATTTTTCTTCATAACCCATGTTTTTTGGGGATCCCCTACATATTGCTTTCACTGCAGACACTTCTTTGCCTTGTTTAAACTAAAGAGGCCCGACATTTCTGTGGAAATTTTTCATGCTTGCCGAAATTTCTGGTTTACATGTTGGGAATTTGCTTTTAAAATCAGTGCAGTTCCCCATCCCCTTCCCAGTAGCTTCTTGCTGCAAGAAAACTTGCTGGCATTTTTTCATACAGCATCTATTTTTGTTAGTAAACATACTAATTTTGCAGGGTGTTTTTTCCATGTGGCACCCAGACACCCTGACTCAGGAGCAGAGTTGCTAGACTGGGTTTTTCCTGGAGCCTGACCTGGTAATTCACATCCCTGGTCTTTCCACATAGAAAAACGAATTGCTGTTTGTACAGGTATTGCTGTTTTATCTGAATGTAGGCAACAAAGTGGCCACACTGCTTTCCCATCATTACTGCTGGGAAGTGTCTTTTTTCTGGTTTTTATATGTAGTATTTGTTCTTCACCTGAAAAGTCACATTTTCATTGAAATACACCCAGCAGTTATATCTCAGATCTTTTGTTACACCTACATCACTAGGGTGCATATCACAGCTTGCATGGCATATGGCAGTGCTTATCATGTCAATAACAAGGTCTGAATAATGCAATTCTTGGTTGTAATTATCTTTTATTATTATCAAGGGTCATTCCTGGGCTCTTCATCCTTTCATCTCCTGTGGAATTTTGGGCTTCCTTATTAATTAAATAGCCAGTGTGATTGAATTAGCCAATTAGCTCTGCCTGAAGGGATGAGCATTGATCCAAACAAAGGGCCTGATTCCACAAACTTGTTGCTTTGCGGGAGAGTCTTGCAGGGAGCTGGCTGGCAAGAGTGGGCCCCGAGGACTTGGCAAACCACTGTTTGCCTATCCCAGTTAATTTGCAATTACTAGACCAGGTAAAAAGTTTTTATTCGGATACTTTTCTACTAGGAAATTACTGCTTATAAAACATGAAACCTTCCGTGAGGATGTTTGAATTTATTAAAAATAATGTGTTTGAAAAAATCAGACATTACTATATAGCGTTCTGATCTTGAAGTTTTGTATGTGGTTCCACTCCCCCCGGCTGACTTTAAATAGTTGTACTGTAATTTAAAAACTGTAAAGTTTAAATTGAAAATGGGAATAACACCTTTTAGCACTAAGAGAGGAGTCCTGACTGGTCCTAGGTATTGAAACAGTTTTGCTGTAAAATCCTGTATCATAGAAAACATCCCTCTAAGCCAAAAAATAGACCATCTTCAACAGTTACTTCAAGGAGACAATGTATGTTCCGTAATCCTAAAGCAGAGATTAAAATCCCACATGGCACCAGGGCTATGCATCCCTTAAGTACCCGTACCTAAAAGGCGCATTGGATATGTATGCAAATGCAGCTCATCTCTCTCATGCTCCACCATTCTCACTCCCTTTTTTCCTCCCTTTATCTTGACATGTTTACTATTTCTCCTACACTGTGCTCCGCTGAATAGCAGATCAAACTTCAAAGCAACTTTTAGTTTGAAATTTGTTTCCAAGCTCCTACACCATTATTTTTCTGACAGCGGTGGATAAGAAATTGTCACTACCACTGGTGACATGTCATCGGGAGATACAGGAATAACAGATGGGCAGCAGTGAGATAGCAGGAAGTTACTTCTTTAAAAGACTGTGTTGACATCACCAACTATGAGAGCAGAGGTAGAATGACCCCCAGAAGGGAATCCAATCCGCTCAGCTCTTTCTGGCTCCCAGGTGCTTCGTCTCATTTATTTTTGTACATAGATCATACTGGATTTAAGATGGTTTGAAGTTTTAAAACAGCTATGTTTGTTAGTATTAATGGAAACTATTAATAAGGATTAAGAAAAGGATGAATGGATTTAGCCGCGGACTTCAGTGTTTTAAATGCTACTACTAAAACGATAACTAGGATTGCTGATGTAACTGGCGTAGCTGAATGCCATTAATAAGAGTCAAGAATCCTTGATTGCAATGTGAGATCAATGGGTTATGACATTTTGATGTCGGGCTGATGGATCTGATTTTCTAAATGAACAATGATTGATTATGACTCTTCAAAAGTATGGCTCATTATCAGCATATCTAGGCAACTCTTGACACCAACCATATATAACAGACATTATAGTATGTTAAAAGTCATTGCTTTGGGTGGGCAGCCACGATATCCGAGAAAATTAATTGTTCTGATTACTGCAAGATACTACAGTATATTGCACAAACCAAAACGGTGCATGGCATCTATGAGAGAAGTACCATAGAGGCAAGGAAAAGACGGTGATATTTTAGCCCTAAGTGCATTTTGTATGTAACAGACCATCCGTGCAGCCTACAAGAAACCTGCTCTTTCTCATGGTAATAGGAAAATGATATAAAGCACAACATGGGCTGTCTTTGCGGCACTTTATAAAAGTCTATGAACTTGTATTCCAAACCAGCAATGACACAGACACATAGAGAACAGATTTCTTGGTTTCAGACAGCTGAGTTAGTGCTAGTTACTTTTGAAAATCTCCTGCTATGCTGCATTTTTTATATTTTAAATTTTAAAATAATGTGAGTGTGTTTTATTTATGGTACATTACAGTCCAGTCCAAAGTTCTGCTCCAGAGTATAAACTCAGTTGTGTAAAATTGTTGTACAGTGGGTAACATGGACACTGCCACAGAGAGTATAATAAATGCAAGGCAGAACAATATTCATGGAAATAAAATAATGCCTCAACGGTCCAGCCCAATACCCCACCCTGTAGTGAGCACTACTTTCAAAATAAGTTGATATTACAAAAGAAAATGCTAAATATAATTTTAAAAAGGTGTGTTACATGTGATTTGTTCACTGGTACATTATGTTTTACTGTCTTCTTCAGAATTCTTGGAAAAGCTCTGGGCCACTGAAGGAAAACCAGTCACAGCAGAAATTTTTGCCTTAAGATCTGACAGAGTGAAAACAAAAAAAAGCCAGGAAGAGCAGATCTATTGCATGTGGTAAAGCAGCTGATTACCTTCCGCTACTAACTTCTGAATCACTAGATGTAGGATATGTAAGATTTCAATCAGACACATCAAACCACCACATTTAACATTATATTAATTTGGCTTGGGGTACATCATATTGTATTGACTTTCTGTCTAGGACTCTAAGACATTAGACAATTACAAGTTCAATAATTTCACTAATTCTGCCAAGTTTTGCCAATTATTGTCTTCCAAAATACAAAGAATACAGAAATGCTTCATACTGAGAAAATTACCTTTTTTACAAAAAATTCAAGGAAAAGCTGTTGTGAAGACATATTGTTTTAAACCAGGGAATGATCTGCTAAAAGAGGGTTTGTTTTCCACTTCTGGAAAAAAAAAAGTGTCTGGCTGAAATAAGGTGGCAGTTATTCAGGTGGGGATTTACTCTAGAGTGCTTCTGGTGGGAGTTGGACATTGACCAGTGGACTCTTTGGAAAAGTCATCTTAAAAATAGCTAACAATTACTAAGCAATCATTTTACAAATCCCTCTCTGTTTTGGAAGGTCAGAAAATCCTTAGTTGACTGTGATTTAGGCAAACCATTTTATTTTTGTGTCTGGGGTATGTATGTCAGAACAGCACTTGAGAAGCGGCCATTTCCAGCACTTGCCATGCTTGCTGAGCTGCTCTTTCAGAAGACCGAATTGGAGGTCTCTGTTTTGTGAGATCATGTTCACATGTATGGTACTGACTAATACGTACATGGGACACAGTTTGCTGCTGCTCCGAACCAGGGCTGAGCACCCATAAAGAGCTCAGCTCCACTTTGATCTGTTCTTATTTTATGTCTGTACTGATTGGAGCAAATGATTATACAAATCACAGGACAGTGGGGACATGTCCTGGATCTCTGCTGCTGGAACATCAACAACCAGCAGCAGCTGGAGTTTTAGTTACTGTAAATCAGTATAATTATGAGTTAGTATTTTCAGGAGAGCAATTGCTTGGCGCTTTATCAGATCTCAAGGAATTATGCTAATGTTACATCACCATATCATTGCAGAGAAATCCTAGTAAGCAAATACTGGATCAGGCTCTAAATGTCAATTCAGACTCATAGCACTGTAGGTTAGCTTTCTTAGGTTCAGATTCTTTTATGGAAAAAAAGAAAGAAAAAAGACAAATTTGCAAAAATCTGCCCACCTCTGGTAGATTTGTTATGATGAACAGCTCATAATCTCCTCACTGAAATCTTCTAAGCAGTTCATCAATTACTGAATTTAAGACAAAATTTTCCTCCATCCTTAATGGAGAAGTGTGTTACAATTTAATAGTGATACTATAAAATATTAATTGTGGGTTTATAGAAATTTCTCTGACCATCTACAGACATATTGTCCAGCTATGGCACTTCAAATGCTTTCTAGAAGAGCACAAAGTTCTCCGTAACTTTTACAAACAGCCAGAGGCTGAATCGGTCCACAACAGCCCCAACACTGGGGCTCCTGGAGACCCAAGGGGAGCATGTTTTTCCCCAGGAGGGTTTGCAGGCTCCTCTCGGACCCCTTCCCAGCAGGTCTGTTGCTTCTCTGGCCACCAAACCTCCGCCTGGGGCACCCTTCACCTCATGCCTGCCTGCTGTCCCAACATGCGCCGTTCTCCTTGAGCTGCGTAGCTCGTTTTTTACCAAAGAGGTCCCTAAGGCAATAAGAAAAATCCTCCAAATAAATAGCAAAAATTCAGCCCTGTCCTTTCTCCCTTCTGTCTGCTGCATATTAATTTTTGTTTTAATAATTCTTCTTTTTGGTTTTACCTTCTCTGGGGTACATCTGTATAATTTTTATTCTTCAAGTCAATAAATTGTCAGTGAAGTTTCTGAAATGGCTGGCTGAGGGGGGCTTGATCTCACCAATACACAGCCACAACTGCCTGACACCACTTGCTGAAAAGGGTCAGAGTTTATCTTATACACTGAGATTCACTGGAGAGACTGTGGAGACACTTTGTAGAAAAGACAACTACATGACTGCTCAGACTGTAAAACATACAACAGAAAATCTACCTACTGTTGTAAAAGTCTTGTATTTATTTTTAATATATTCCCCATAGCCATTCAAGTTTCTGAACTTAATATGGCTCATCTGAAAATGTTGGCTTTGGGTTTGCACTGACCTGACAGTTACCTATTTGGCATATATAAGCTACAGCTCAGCAAACAGAAAGCAAAAAGGCATGAAATATCATCTGTTGTGCACACAAACGCACATCAATGGATTTTTAACGTGACATGTAGGTTCAACAATTATAGCAGCAGTATTTCAAAAATGTGGTTCTCAAACTGTGTTCCACAGACCACTGCTGGTCCCTGAAATTATGTTAGATTACTTTGCAGGGATGCCAAGGAATATGGCTGTTACAAGTCTGCCAGTGTGCCAGCACAGAGGTCAGAGGTACTGAAAGATGTGTGAGGTGAAGCTGTAGGCCATGGACACATTTGTGGCAGTTCACAGGCTCACAAACACCCAAATGCAGGACCAAGACTAAGTTTGTAAACAGGTGAAGGGTGGCTTAGTACTGTATTCCAAGTACGTTTTATCCCTGAAAACTTTACACTGACAATGGAGCCAGTTCATTCTGCTTTCCAGTATGAAATATCTTCATATACATCAGTAACTCTTCGTAAAGGCAGACTTAGAAAAATCCAAGCCCTCAGTTTATTTAGTGAGGAGGCTCATCTCTAGACTCCCAGTTTCCATTTTTAGATAGTATTTGGCTCTCAAACTTCCAGGGAAACACGAGCTCAGGGTGACCACAGCAGCTACTTCGATCTGCAGAGCACTTGGGGAAATTACCTTATTGCCTTATTCATTTCTGTGAGGTGTTAACCCAGACACCCCAGAATGGTAATTTAGATGTCACGAGGAGTTATTGAACTCCTCATGTAAGAAAGATCTGTACAATTTGCTGTGAGTGACATCTCATCTTAGTGTCACAAGGGGGTGATAGCTGGATGATAATGCCACTTACTTGTTTCTTCCCCCATCAAAAAGAAGAAAAGCCTAGCAAACCAGGGAAGCCCCTAGGAAAGCATCACAGTCATTTGTTATATTGATGATTATTTTTATTTTTCAGACTGAAAGAATGTTTTGTGCTTGGTGCTGTACAACTGAGGACCTAAAGATGACCCCTTCCCCAAAAAGCTTCCTGAGAAAAACAGTGCTAGCCACAGAAAGATGGACTTAGACAATCCTGGTCAATATAGTAGTCTGTGAATTAAATTTTTGCTCATTTGCATAGTGTAAAATGAGTGTCAGTTCTGATTAGCCAAGCTTGGTTTGAAAGCTGGGAGGGTAGCACTGGCAGCATGAGCTGGAGAGCAAGTCAAAGACAGGACAGAGCTGTGTCATTATATCCCAAGAGTTGGAAACAAACACAAGATTTTCCTATGTAGTAAAGTAGTTCCTGTCTCTCCCTACCCTGATTCCCTCTTTTTTTTTTTTTTTTTTATGATAAGGGTCTGAAGGACTAGATTTTTTGGGAAGAAATGAAGAACAGTACTTGATTAAATAAAAATACAAAACTCCTGCAAATATAACCAGAAGACTTTAACCACTGCACTGATTAAGTAATTTGAAAGGAGTGTCGCTTCTCAAAAGTGCAAAGTTAAGTGTAAGATGTGCTAAAGGAGGCCAGTTTCAGTTTTAGGACATCATTAGCTCTTATTCCATGATAATTCCTTCTAGCCACTTATTCAGACCAATGAAGAACCAAAAAAAGTAATACATGGACTATTACTTAGGCCATCACTTGAGTGTTTCAAGACTGTAACTTATAGATGTGATTTTCCCCACCCCCCATCCCATCCCACAGAAAACTTGTGATTTTATGTGCTTTTTTATGCATGTATTAAACAAATGGCACAGCTGAATAGCTTTTCTTAAAAACTGGACATTCACCAAAAAGAAGTTTGCCAGCACAGACAATTAGGCTTTCTTCTTTTAACAATAGATTGACTGACTGGCACATTTGAAATGCGAGCGTATTTTTTATTCCTCCGTTCACCCTTTGAGCTGATAAACATGAACAATGGGAAACAGCTGGGACAGGAAAACATTTTAGTTTGTATTTTCAAAGCAAGCAAGAAATAAACCCATCAGTGGGAGCCAGATCACATCTTCTGCCTTAGGGGTAGTCAGCAATTGGGGGGAAAAATACGATCCATATTTTTAATCAAACATTACATATTTATTAATGTGCAGCTGGCCTATTGTGTGCATGATTTTTTTTCTTTAACGCTGTGCTGCGTCCGTCAGCCTGACATTGTTCTGTAACTGACATTACTCTATAAGGATCTGGAAATGCACAGATTTAATAGGAATCATTGAGACAATTGCCTTCTGTATTATTAGGTCTGTGTGACGTAGGTACCATCTGAAATTCAATTTTAGAAGAAAAATAAGATATTGTTCCATCAAGGCAATTTTGTGCACCTGTGATACAGTAAGAACGTATACCCCCACCCTCCTATTTTCCTCCTCACTCATCTAACTTTGTACCCATCTAATGATACGTGCCACTCTTGTTAAAAATGTTTGGGCAAATGTATTTTGATGCTTATTGAGATTAAACTTTCAGTACATCTCCCTGGTAGCAAAGGTTGGGCTGTTCATTAGTTGGAGGTTTGGCCTTGTCAGGTTCCATTGACTGTTGGCTAAAAGGATCACTTTATCATAATTTGTCTGCAATGGAGACAGTCTTTATTCAGCCTTGATTCCTCTGGGGTCACAGCTGTCATAACTTCACTTGCTTTATAATGCAGACCCCAGTTTCGCAATCCCCTTAGGTAATCGTCTAATAGATACAGTTTTCCTTAATATAGGTAACATTATTTATAAAGAAACACGAAGGAAAAGAAGGGACACAATATTGCCTAAAACATGCCCCTCCTAACCTACTGCTTGCAATCAATTATTTGGAAATTATGCTAAACTCAGTTCTCATTTTGAATCCAAAAGCCAAACAGACTTTTTTCCCTGAGTTTTACTCCCAACTTTTAGCTGCACATCTCTGGACAGATCCCTCAGGCCTGGTTTTCCACTGGTAGAAGTTGAAATAACTCCACAGACTTTGACAAGACTATGGTGTTTTGCAGGAAAAGGCCTTCATCTGCTCATATTTTCAAGATCCTGCATCTAAAAGAAGTCGGGGAGTTTGGGTTTGTCCTAATTTATTTTTGGGTATTACTTTGGTTTTGAGATTTGTTGCAACATATTAAAAAGCTTGCAATACAGGATGTAGAAAGATATTTAATCGCAAACAGTACCTTTCATACTTTTTTGGTTCTCTTTTCATTAGCTGTGTGAAACTGCTGCCACCAACCTTTTCATTTACATAACAGGGTTTTCCTCAAAAACGTACTGCTTTGGTGGATGACACAGAACGTTCTCCTGCTCAGTTTCAATGGAAGCCAACACTAACAACGGAATACAGCAATGCCTTCCTAACACTGTACTGAGGACACCATTTGTTCCACTTCCAGCCCCAGGCTTCTGTTCATTACTGTGGCAAGCCCTGGGTATTGGCTCACCACCCTGCCTGCAGGAGGAGCAGGGCTCACAGGCACGACAATACTCCGGCTCCTTGGATGGGAGTGCTGTTCAAAAGGTGGCATCTCCTGCAGAATCCAGGAATATCAGCACTGGAGTAAAGCACATGTTCTGGGCCAACAATTTATTAGCTGAAAACTATAGTTTAATTCGACCTGAAACAAGGAGTTTGACCAATGGTTGGTGCACTAATGTTTTGAGCCAGAAATCATCAAGAAGTGCTACCACTGCTCCTTCTTCTCCGAGGGACGCACCCACCCAGGTGCTCTGAGGAGGATCACTAATCTATAGAGCTCATCTCTTGACACAGGCACTGGAAGTGAGATGATTTCCTACCAAACAAGACCAAAGAATCCGTTGGTCTCTATTTGATTCAGTAAAAGCTGCAATGTTTTACAAACGTGGAACAGCTCCATCGGAACATTGTGAGAAGCGTATTTCTGAGTGCCTTGGTAGCTGATGCATTTCTCTTCCAGGTTAGATTTGGCTTTCACAGAACCAGCTTGACTGCCAAGAGAAGGGAGGCTGAGTACTTTCAGTATTTAGTCTTTAGAAAGTGTTCATATACTTCACAGAAGGTATCTGCCACACTGTGTTCTTAGCAGCCTGACCAATGAAGCTTTGCTTTTCACTGTTGGTTTTCAATAGGAAGAATGATGTTTTCAAAGTACCCATGAAATGAGACAGTTCTGACCAAAAAGTCCTAATGTAGAACTATATGGGCACAGACACCTCTTCTCAGGTAACTGCTAAAGGGAGTAATTTCACAGATTTTAATAATTAAAAGAAAGCCTTGATGCAAAGAAAAAACTAATGAAAAATAAGGAAACACCTTGTGGTGGAAGTCTAATCTTCAAGAGGGAGGTTGGGCTTTCCTTTGCATTTGTGGAGGTTTGTGGAAGCTCAGACACACACAATGGTCCCACATCTTCCTCTTTAGCAGGATCCAAACACCAAATCCTCTCCACAATTCACTGACTGGCTATTTCTTTTTCAGACTGTTTCCTGAATGAGTGGCTGTATTTTTGGAACAAAACATTCACTCTAGCAATGGCATATTCTCACAGTAAAGTTTCTTTTAAATTCCACTCAGTCATATCTTGTGAATGCATTTAAGCACTAGCATGTGTTGAATTTCCCAGCAGTATCTTAACTAGAAGTTGAATTTCATTTAAGCTTCAAATTCAATGTCAAAACTCACTGCACTGTAATATCTTACTTACAGTTGCAGGTTGATAAGCAAACAAGAAAATGGAGCCATAATGCTGTGGAAAGTTTTACTAAATATTAACTTTCATTCATTTTTTATTATTTTCTCCCAGATATCTTTTTTTATAAGGAATAATTCAAAATAGTTATAAAGAAAATAAACCTGACATAGGGGAAAAAAACCCTAAAAACCCCTAAACAACAACAAAAATCCAACCCAAAGCAGTCTTTAAGAGAGTTGCATAAAAACTTGATATAAATCCCCGTACCTATCTGTACTGCTGCACCATTCACAAAAAGAGCCTTTAAAACAACTCATCTTACAAAGGAAAATGTCACACGATACGGTGTTGATCATGAGGTGTACTACAGTGCATTCGTCTGCTTGTACCCCGCTTTGATTAGTATACAGCAAGGATGGCCACCAGCACTCAGAAAGTTTTATTGAGGTTTACATCTTCATTCAAATGATGTAAAGGGGCATTGAATGAAGATTTAGAACTCTATAAAGCTGCTTGGCAGTGTCTGTGGCAATCTATGCCACATAAAAACCGAAATGCTTCCACTTTGTTATTGAAACATTTCTACTGTAATTCTTTAATATTAGGTAGCAGCCGCAGTGCTGGGACATTACCACATCTGGGAATATTTCTCTTACTGAGGAGCTCGCCTGCTATCAATTGTGCAGGATATTATAGAACGTACACACTGTTGATGTCTAGGAGATAATGGAAGAGGAATTGTTACTGCAATTACATATTATTATGCTTTTCAGAAGATAATGTGGGTTCATTCATGTGAGTATTTTGAACTAGCAAATACCCTAATTGCTTACATGTCTGTTATAATCCTAAATCCGGTTGACATATCTGATGTACTGCAGCATTTTTATCTGGCCATTTGCACCCTTTATGATTTCCCCCTGACCTGCTGAA
>NW_010230603.1:11816-36748 GCF_000690775.1 Eurypyga helias
GGAACGCAAGAGTCTTGTGCATTTCCTTTGCAGTTTTGGACTAAGTAAACACCCAGGAAAACAGAGAGACAGAGCGCTGTAACCAAGCGTGCTTTTTCGAGAATATAGAATTAGCCTGTGCAAGAGCAGGATAAGTGCAAATGATCTGATTATGCTGTAATGCCAAATTTATGAAACGAAGAGCTTGTGTATTGTTTCAACTGTCCTTTCACAATATATTGGATTGACAGAGAATGTGTGACAAATTATTCAACCATTCACTTAACCAGAAAACAAAGGGAGATGATTAAGAAACATCAGTATTCTGAAGCAGCAATCAAACTAACCCAGCCAAGGAGTGAAGAACAGCAAGCCCAGCCAAAAAAATATTGCAGTCATGTCGCTTTATAACGACAGGTTTACGGTCAGCGTTGTTTCACAGACTTTCCTGAAGTATCAAGCAGGGGAACGGAGTTAACAGAAGAGAATAGCACAGTGCCTATATTCAAGTTCACACCGAATGACAGAAAACGTTTGGAGAAAAGGCGTGTGATTCTATAAATTCCTGCTTAATAATCCACTAGAGGGAGCTTATGTATAACCTCTGCTAGGCCAATTATGTCAGAGCTTGGCTCTGCATAATTAACAAAGACGAGGTAGTTACGAGTGGGATACCTGCACTGCTATTCTTTTCTCCACCTATCGTCTTGGAGCTCAGAAATGGCATTTTTGGAGTCTCCAGTTCTAACCAGAATAGGTATTTGCTTTTCTTGGGTACAAGCAGCGTTCTCATTGTCATTAGCTGGGATTCACCTTCATCATTGACAGTCGAACCTGAGAGAAGAGCAGCCCCTGCCGAGCGAGGATATACACTTGTGATGGAAAAGGATTATCAAGGTTGAATTTCCCCTATTCTCTGTATTTGCCTAGTTCAATTCTGACTGTAAAACAGTAATTCAATCTCTATGATTCCCTCAGAAAAAACAGACAAGCAGCCTGGATTGAAGATGCTGCTTCCTTTTATTTCAGTAGGACAAGACTTCCAGCACACTGTCTAGAACTGCTTGCTTTCCAAGTGGAAACTCTGTCTCCTTTCTCTGGAGGACTGTTGATATAAAATTTGGTGTCCTTCACAATATTTAACATGCAAACACTTTCAAGTATTTCCTATAATGTTAACTGATAAGAGACAGGTTTAGCTCTGTCATATCAGAAATACTAACTTTTATTTCAGTAGCAAAGATGCTCTTGCAATTACAATTCTAGCTAAATCTACAGATAACACATTTTCAAGCTACCTACTCACAGTAGTCTAGCTAAGTAGTTAGATACACTATCAAAAAGCTTATCATAAAACTTGAAATTGCTGTATCCTTTACACTCATTTTGTTGCCTTTTTCCTTTCTATTTTTCTGTTGGAAGAGAAAACTTATGACTACACTTCAGCTGTCACCAGCTTTCAAGGTTATACTGATAGGAATGAGAAACATATTCCTAATCTGCATACCAATGCACTGAGAATGCAAAGGCAGGCTTTTTGCCATTGAACAGATGATGATAAGGTCTTAAGTCTTTTGAATTTCTTGTGTTGTACTTGTATTATCATATGATTTCTTAAGCCAAGAATGAATATGTAAATTTCTTGCCACAGACTTGCTCCAAAATAATGGACATTACACTTGCACAGTGGCAATTCAGAGTGTAAAATTGATTAATATTTGTTTTCAAAATGACATGCAATGATGTATGGATCCTTTTACAACTTAAATTAATACTTTAAAGAGATGAATGGTCTCTACAGAGGATGTTAAAGTTCAAGCTGAGAAATTTGCATATTTATATTACAACCAACTGATAATAATTGTCGAAACAGAATGTAATGTGGTTCGTTTTTCATTTTAATCTGGTTGTACTCAAACACAGGACCTCATTAACTTCCAGCAACTAATACAGCATTATCAGTCCCCATAAAACAGGCTTGCCTTGAATTTATGAATTTCAAGACTATTTCCAGTGGTGAATCACTGTTAAACACTGGGTCAGCCACTACCATGTGCACTCCATGTCATATGCCATAGAAGCTTGAAAGTTACCCGGGTGGAAGTGCTTGAGAATCCCATGGCCAGTTACCGACTTGCTAGCTGACATCTGAAGTCAAAACTGAAGTGTCATACAGACATCTTGCCTTTGATGGCTCACTCAAAGACAGAATGTTTTTGCTCTGAATGACCGAAGTCAGGAAATGCAGCTTCATCCATTTCCTAGGTCAGCTAATATTCTTCAGCAGTAAAAAAAGGGCGAGAGATCTTTCCTTAAAAATTTAAGTTTTGTATAAGGAAAATACAGAACTTTTGATAGAGGAGATAAGAGAATTTGGAAGGTATTCAGAATAGACCCGATGTAAATAGTATTTCATTGGATTTAAACAGCCGTAGTAATAGTAGTAGTAGTAGTATATCCCTTTTCTGAGGAGAAGAATAAGCATGCTATCAACATGTCCTAGGTAGTGCATCATAGTCATTCTTGTACCAGATGTATCAGGAAAATGTACATCTCTAGAAGAACGAACAGTAAAGCAACTTCACAGCTCTGTGAATTTCTTATGAAATGAATTTTTGCATCTTCTAATAATGGTGCTTATGTATTTTCTTTGCTAGACATTGATGGCTATAACAAGAGGAGGTCTTGCTTACAGTGCATCCTCTTCAACTTCTTTTTTGTTTTTCCATATAAATACTAATTGAAGGATAGTGTGATCAGCTTATTTGTCTGAACAAAATGACTTTGGAGAAAATAAACCGTTTTTTCTGTGTCGTCTCATATTTTGACAGTTAATCTGAACTGATCTGTGGTTTTGAAATTCCATGGGCCTAAGAACTCACACTGAACAATCTGTTCAGGAGGTCTGGTGTACGGCTGGTCTAGTAGGATAGGAGAGCAAATGTAACTTTCCTTCGATACTATAACAGCTACAAATAACTAAGCATTGCTCTTGATTCAAAAGGACTGTTTGACAGTAACATCTGAAACATAGATGCATTTGCCATCTCCTAAGGTATATTCCTAGAGGGAAGAGTGTATCATTACTAAACTAACTTCCTGTAGCTCAGATGTTGTCCATATACAAAGAACACATCAGTTCGGTCAACCTCATAGTTACTTTGTGTAATTCTGGGAAAGTCCTGAGAGGAACATTACAGAAACTCTGTAAAGAAAGTAAATGTATATGTTGCTAATAAGAACAACAAGAGCTTTTATTTAAATGAATAAAAATCTAAAAAATGTCAATACATGGATCTTTCTTTGTAGAACTTCCTATCATCCGCCAAATACCTGGAGGACAACCTCCAGGTATTTGCAGTTTGTTCCAACTGCACAGTGATTGGACATTCACTTACTGCAACTTTATAATGTTGCAAGAATTAACTCTTTGGATGCCTCTCACAAAATCAGTCCCAAGAACAGGCGAGTGAGATGCTTTGTTGAATTCCCGAGCTATGTTGCATCCACGCCATCACAAAACTCAGTATCAGAAAAAGGGCAAAGTAGTAAAACCTATCCTCCAGCATATAAATTAATCCATCCTACATGTTGATCACCAAAGTATGACTAAATAATTGATTTTTCACAAGGAAGGGAGTGTACCATTCCTATAGAGCTCTGTTCTGGGACATGTGTTGTAACATATTCATAATTAACTTGGAAAAAGGGAGAAGTGCATATTCTGGTGACAATTTAATTGCTGGTAAACCATTACCTAGGACAGTCAAAACTTCAACTGATCAAGACTCGGAAAGGAATCTCTGAGCAACTTGGTAATAAAAGGGCTGCAGACAAGATGCTGACAAAAGAAAACATTGCATGGAAGGGGGGATGGGAGGAGAAAACAATACCTCAAACCAGAAACACAGTATACAACTCTAAATAATTTATTATCACTTAGAAAAGTGAGAGTCTCGTATGGACAGTAAACTTTAACTCAGTGCTTAGGTGAGGAATGGAAAAAACATTATATATTCACCTGGCTGGCAAATACTTCGCAGTATTCGATCTCAAACATGGTATTACAGAATAGCACAGAGAAAAACAATAAGGACAAGTAACGTTTTGGAAATTAAATAGATTAGATTCCTTTGACTAGGAAAGGAAAGCTTGAGGGAGGATTTGTGAAGAATCTATGCCTAACTTGGAAAAGATGAATTGGGAATAAATAGTTACCATTTCTCATACTATATCAATTAGGGAGTAACCTGTGAAATTACAAAGCAGCAGGTATATAGAAATTATTTACATTGTTCCTATTTAATCAAAACAGATCTCCATACTATATTTGGATTTTAAAATTGTGTGTGGGTTCAGAAAATGACTGGAGAAAATTCAGGCAAGAAATGCCCATGAAGGATTATTAAACACAATGATGCAGGTGTAAACAGCAACCCCTGAACTCCAGATTGCTGGAAACAGTAAGAATGCAAGGAGGAAGGCTTCATTTGGTTGCTCCAATCTTATGCTTTTTTTGCAAACGTCTGCAGGAGATGGGATGTAAGGCTAGATGCTTGCACAGAGCATAGCCCACTGCTCTGCTCTGGCAGACTGAAGGAATAGCACAGCAGCAGCAAGATCAAGAACTGGAACACATGAATACCTGTTCTACTCTAATCACAGCTAAGCAGGTTACAGAATATTTTGATTTTCAACCCCGCCAAACATACTGGCAAATTTTCTTATTGTAGCAAGATCTTAGCCAGCGAAAACAGGCATTTCTAGTACTGTTCTGGCAATCCCTATGAGGCAATGAGGGTGAGTTAAGCCATGAGAAATATATATTTACACATGGAAATTGTTAGCAATACTGTTGTTCTTTTCCCTAGAGACATCTCCATTGCAAGAGCCTTGGAAAACACATGCGCACACACACACACACACAGAGAAACAATCAATAGATACACTTAGAAAGCCTGTTATACCATGTTGTGCTTCACGGATTTTGATAATATCAATCATAATTGAGTTAGATATAATCCATCTGACTGTCAGTGTGTTGGGGTCAGCAGGGGACACAATGCCTCACTTCACATCAATTACCACATATAGTAAGGTGGTGGTAAGCAATTCCGTTTGATAGTTTGCAGCTATAAATAATTATATGGCAATAGCAGTAAAGTTGGCTCTTGGGCACAATACAGAATCATGAATTTTCATTTACTTATATCTCAGAAGCTGTTAGGCCTACTGGTTTGAAATGTGAACCCCTGATTAGGTATATCAGTCTTTGTATTAATACAGTATATGCAGCTGGTAGATGAAGCTTTTTGATGCACATTTTATGCTTTCTCTTATTTCATGAGAATATTTTCATTAGAAGTATGGCCACAATACATAAGGCCTGATTAGAAATTGTCATGGCAAAGCAAACGTGGTCTTCAGCTCCTTTAATATCATGTTCCATCTTCCATTCAGTTTAGGGTATCTTCCATCCAAGTCTCTGTGGAATTTCAGTAAGAAAAGGGTTTTTGCATGCTGTATAATAAATTCTCAGCATTTTGAAAACATACAGAGTGAGGCAGGTTTATTAATCAGAAGAGTAGTGCAGAAAGGTTGCAAAAAAAAAAAAGGGATTATTTCACTTCCTGGCTTTGGCTGGATACCTGTTCCTTTTTAAATGCTGTTAGTTATGACATACTCTATGTTTTAAGAGCATCAATCAACAGACTGGACATAGATAGGAAGTCAGATTAGGAATTAGGTAGAGCATGGGATGGAGTTTAACTGATTTAAATTTGAAAATCAGAAAAGAACCGGGCTGGGGGACAGCTAAGGCAGGCTGGATAAGTACAAGAAGAACAGGATGATGATGATGTAGAGGACTGGGAAAAGTACAAACCCTAAAACCTATGAGGGTAACTCTGTGGCCCATAAAACTGCAATAGTGTTCACCTGAAGTTTTAAAAGCAATATGGGAGTGGGGGCTGGGAACAGTGAAGCCTCAAGATAGTCTGAGAATTAGATAACTGGTTTGCCTTAAAAAACCCACCCATTTGTAGAAATTTTATAATCAAACTGCTTCCTCAAGATGATGAATGTCTGGAGGAGTGAGGAGGGAGGTGTGTGTGTGTCTCCATGTCCACTCCTACCTGGGACATGGATAAGAAATTAAATACCCTGATAAAGTTGCATTTTTGGATGCTTTTCTAGATTTGAATTGTACAGAAATTTTGAGGAACATCTACTATGTATAACAAAGCTTTTATAGACTATGAATTTGGTTCAAAAGGAGGAAAGAATTACAGACTCCTCGTACTTGTCCACTGGGAGCTTATATTCCTGACAGTTTCAAAAATTAAGCTTTACACTATCTTAGGGAGAGTGTCTTGCTGTAATAATGCTGAGACTCTCTGCAGAACTAACATGCTGTGATTCATTGATTTTTGTCTTATCTGAAGGTGGATGAGGCTGTGAAAATGAAACATATCCGGACTGTGGTCATTTGTTCATGTACAACATATTTCTGGCAAGAAGAAACCTATCACAACTAGCAGCTTCTGCCATAGACCATATTCCTCCGTTGATGACAGGTGTATGTAGGAACATGCCACGTCATCTCCGCAAGATTTCCATGGTGGAGCAGGGGCAAATTTCACCGGTAAGCTTATTGTGAGAAGCGAGTATGCTACGTGCAGGTCTTGCAGAGCACTCACACAGGATGCTACTACCAGTTTACAAAGATGCTGTGACTGGAGGTGTTGTACAAGGCAGGGAAAAACAGTGCTGGGGCAATAACAGGAATCAAATCCATGAGTGCTGATGTGAAATGGGGAAGACAAGGCTAGGCAACACCAGGAGGGATTTAAACTTCAAGAATAGAAAAACGATGCCTCATCAGCAAGATGCTGCCATGGGATCTATATTTTAGGAAGGAGTCTTTCTCCTTCTTTCACTCTGACCAGAAGACCAATTGTGAAAACTGTAGCACTTTGAACAGTAAGGAAAATAAAAAAAAATGTTCAGTAACCTGAGAAAGAATTAATCTAAATTAATCTTCTAACCAGGGAAGATTAAATGCATTAATGATGTCATATATATTTGATCAAGAGTTAATGATTTCAAAGAAAGGCAGATTACATGTGTCAAAAGAATGCACAGTTGTCACTAACATGAGGTGAATCACTAAACATTTGAATAGAAAAGAGAAGGTTTGTTGTATGATCAAGTAAGAACTATATTCTTAATTATGATTTGATAAGATGATTCCAATTTTAGTAATGCAACCTATGTAAAAATTATGCATCCGTGGCTTTGGGAGGCTCAGGTCACAGTCCGTAGAGCTGCATCTTGCTGATCAGAGCACGGGTATTTAGCAGCATGAACTGAACTGCAATCAACAAGGAGTTTGATTTGTGTTCTAAATTGGTGTTTAGCAGCATGATCTGAACTGCAATCAAGGGAGAACTCAGAGCATTTTCTAAGGGGAGCAAATGGATAGTTTCCAATCTCATTACACAAAATATTTGTAGCAGTTTAAATTAGATTGGAAAAGATCCCAAATTATTTTAACACGAGAGTGGTAGAAAGAGAACTTTTTGAATATGTTTCAGAGCAGAAACCTGCACAAATGTAAAGGTTCTAGTAAAAGATTTACTCTGTGTGCCTTTTATATTTTTTACATGGTAAAAGGAAGAATATCTGAAAAGCCATTTAACAGACCAAGTAGGTATTTTGTGACTGTTTTTTCCATTTCTCTGTTCTTCCATTAATTTTTCTGCCCTATAACTTGCTGCAACACCTGCATGGGTAGTTGTTTTTTTTTCAGAAAACTGTAATGCTACTCAGAAAAACTGCAACATACCTTGATAAGAAAATCATATTTCCTTGTGTCATAGTTCAGTTTCCTGATGTCACTGCTCAGAGGGGGCTAAAGAGCATAGCATAAAGCAATAATCCCTAGGCATAAGTATTATTAAAGACTTCAGTGGCCTTACCATGAACCCGAAGCACTATGCATCATCACAGTTGGCACTGTTTTCCCTGTAATTATGTCATCAATCCGATATTATACCCCAAACCTGATATTTCACAATATTCTCACAATTGAATATTTTAACAACCACCTCCCGTGCTGGTTTTGTACACTTTGTGTTTGTCACATGCTTTTCTTCTTCTCCTAACTCAATCACAGCCAACGGTCAATTTGGAGCTCCGGCTACCCGGACTGTTGCCATACCTCTGCATATTCATGAGTAAAATCTTTCCATATCCACATGGCAAACCTTTCAAACTGTCATAAGGAAGAAATAATCACCTTTTCTTTAAAATCTAACAAAGCCCACCAGAGCTGTGTTCTTTGTATAATAGTTAACATTGTCACTAGTAATCAATTTATTTTACTGGTAAAGACAGTATTCTCATGACAAGTCAAAGACCTTTGGAAACAGTACATCTGTGCCTGCTATTTAAGCACACACAGACACAAAGAAGCAGAATATATTAGAAACAAAAAATATGTCAGCTTGTATAATGGTCCCATTGTTTGCTCCACCAGAGAGGGATTGTGCCATAACATATGACGCTGAATGTGCTTTTCTTGTTCTCCAGCCTTCATAATAAAGTATTTGATGCAAATACTCTAATCACATGGACAAGATGCGGATGTTAGTTGTCCTTCCTTTCATTGCTACCCCTGCTGCCTCAAGAAATGTATTTTTATGAATGTTAAAAAAAAACCAAACAGCAAATTGATGGAATCCTGCTTTAATGTGTTACTTCTAATAGCAGGTGCTTGATTCACACTTGGCTCAATATAAGCCCCTTCTGCCAGACACTGAAGCTACATTAATGTTCAGTAAATGACACCTGTCTTGCAGCTTCTCCTTTAGGCCACGTAGTTCTTTTGTATAGCATAAAACAGAAGAGGCAAGAAAAGGCACAGAGACTAGCATACACCCTATGCAAATATATTCCATTGCTCTGTATAGCACTGTAACTGTATGCAGCCAGGTGCAGCATTTCTCAATGGGTAGTGCCTACCATTTATAGAAAAAAGTGGGTTTCCAGAAGTATAGGAAGAGGTAGAATAGGTCAGTTCACTCATTTATAACACTTTATATCCTCCTGAGCAGGGAAAGTCTAAGGTGCAATTTCAAATACACAAAGTGACCTTAAGTAACAAGCAGCGCATTGACCTTTAATTATGCTGCATGGACCCTAGAATTATCCAGTGCTAAAACAGCTCGTCCAGTTCAATATTTCTATTCCTACTCACTCATTTATCAATGCTTGAGAAAGAATGGGAAACAACTGCCCACAAGAGAAGGAAAAGGACAGGAGTAACTGTGGAGAGAGCTATGGCTTGCGATAGGGGCCAGAGGCAGAAAGGCGTTGCAGGTCCACCCCAGCTACGCTCGAGAAAGTGCCATTCTCTGTTGACAGGCAACAAACTGCTTGGCAGGCCTGACTCTTCCCTGGCTGTGCACATAGCTCTGCAATGTCAGAATACCGCTTGGAAGTCACTATTTTGTCTGTAATGGGAAAAAGGGGCCCTCCTTGAAACAAAGGGAAGGATCCTTTATCCCAGCATACTTTGCTGCAAACAGCTACGCAACACTTCTGTTGAGAAGCAGCAGCCTCAGTCCTAGTCATACCTACTGCTTCACGTCTTGTGGAGTTTTGCAGCAGCGTTACGGATTACCGGAGAGTTTCCAGACTTCCGCTTTGTGAGATTTAAATGCATTCTTCCCAAGTAATTTGGTAGAAATATAATAGATCTTTTCTGGCTGTCTGGAGTTGGAATGAAAGGACAGGGCAAGCAGATACTCCTCTGTTTTCCCTTCCTGGGCACTCAGCAATTGGGCTATTGCACACATGTCTACATGAGAATATTACATGTAGTTAAGAAGGGGCTTAGAAAATCAATGGCTTACATGTTATATTATCAATTTTTATGCTTTTTTCCTTATGGAAACAAAGCAGTCCTCATGTCTGTCAGCTACTGCAGAAAGCCATAGCACACCAAAATTAACTTTAAACCAACACTAATTAAATTGAATAGACTAATTATTGCCTGCTGCAGCATACAGCCACTATGAAACAACCAGAAGTAAAATCAGAGATGCAATTAAAAGGTCTGTTAAAAGTACCTGATATTATGCATCCGTTAACGTCTGGCAGGAGCACAGGGGCCTACCATGGTTAGTGCAGCGGCTGAAGCTCCTCGAGACCCATTAACAGCCTCAGCAACCCTTCCCCCAGACACCGGACAATGTAACAGAACTCCTACATCTCAAAAGCCCACTCTATAAACAGAGATGAAATCTGAATATTCCAACCTTTGGCCCTCCTGCTGAGCACAGCTGAGCCTGCTGCAGCTTAGCTTCAAAGGCAGGGCGGCCATGAGAAAGGAAGCGAGGCCTTAGAGCACGCACTCGGCTTCGCACTGGTGCCTGGCTGAGCTCTACGACTATTAAACAGTACTGTAATGTACACAGCAGATCTTCAGCTTCGGAAAAACAGGCTCAGCATTTGGCTATTCTCACACAGGGTCAGATACACCTAATTATTACTTGACTGTTAATCTGTATTTCAAAAGGCAAGCCAGCTCTGAATGTATCACTGCTATATAACGTACTGTGGGCTTGATAGAATCGATAATAACTTCAGCTATGCAGTGAGAGTAGGACACAAACTTTCCCGGTTACTTTGTGCTGGGACCAGGTGTTCCAGGCCATGGAGTGTTTGAATCCTGGAGCATTTGGATGGGATTTTGCAGAGGACAGGTACCTACCCCCCAATACACCCATCCGCACAGCAAAGACAGGGCTGTC
Organism: Eurypyga helias; assembly: GCF_000690775.1. Lineage (NCBI taxonomy): Eukaryota > Metazoa > Chordata > Aves > Eurypygiformes > Eurypygidae > Eurypyga > Eurypyga helias. The sequence continues at coordinate 22,613 of NW_010230603.1, forward strand.
AGCTGCTGCTGACCAGGGGTGGAAATTCTGATTCCTGGGGCACAAGAGTCAGGCTTTCACTACAACAGCCAAGACTGGTGATTAAAAAACAAAACAAAAACAACGACAAAAAAAAACATTCAGGGATTTGGAGATCCAACTGCAGTTCCCAGTATTGCTCAATTGTGAATTTACATCTTCTATATGCCCAGCATGTACTCAAACCAATGTCAGTTCAGAGGATGACAGTCACTGGTAGGCCCTTGTAATTTAACACTTCTGATTTCCCTAGTCCCCATCCCATTCTGCACTGAAACAAAACCACCGTTCCTCCAAAATATTTCACAAAATTGAACATCTGAGTTAGACTGTGATAAGGTAATATCTCCTTTGAGGGAGTAGGATGAGAAGGGTGACCTTTGTCTTACTGTGGTTTCTGCTGACACTTATCCAGTGGCCTATATCCAGTGTTTCCATCTAGCATTTCATGCAAGAATCTTTAGTGAAACTTTAACACACTCAAGCTCACCTCTACTGAAAAGGCATGAAGGAGCTTGGGGTGCTTCCGTGCAAAAGCATGCTTGTAAGCGTACAGTTTCTTTCTGCAGGAGCAACCAGACACCTCCCACTTAAGCAGGATACAGTGCAGAAAATTATTTGTCTATTCTTTAGGACTTCAGACTTTTACCATTGCAACAGGTTTTTTGCTAGGACAGTACACAGCTTGCAGCGTTTGAAACAAACCATCTAACTATAATGCAGCCAGAAGGCAGCACTGCTGACATCCCTGGCAGAGCTATTAAAAGTTGCCACATCTGAGGGTAAGATTGATTTACTTTTCTTCGTGTTTTAGAAATGCCACCTGACCGGGAATCTGTTCGGTTTTGGTGGAGGATTTACTTGTTGCTTCTTTTATCCTTAATGGTAACACACACACACTTATCTTTGGGTCTCTCATAATTTCTGCCCTCTGAGCTCTCACACTCATTCCTTTATGCCCAGTTAGCCAACACTTTCTAATTATCTCTACTCCAATGTCCATTCTAAAAGATGAAGTTATAAAAGAATTTGTGCAAACTCTGCCCAAGTATCTCAATATGCCCTTGGCAGGCTGTAATAGCATCACTGCCTCTCAGGCTGTAGTGGCTTTCTGAAGTCTAGATGGTGGCAATGGAAATGTGGGGGGGTAACACATTGATGGGTTCAATTTTTCACTGTCAGTGAAAGCGTTTTTATTAAGCAGATATGTGAAAAGTGCAAGGTTTGCAAGAACATGCAATGAGGTGAGTTGCAGTTGGGAAAGCCATCTTTACACCGAAAGCAGGCACAGAAGTCTGTCCTCATGGGTATCTTTAAAGAATACAGATCTGTGATTAATCTAACCAGCCATTGTACGTCATATAAGTGTCATCAAAATCTCAGCATGTATCTGGCAATAAAAGTACCAGGTTGTTATTAAATAAAAAGTGAGGTGATGATGACAGCTTTCTATAATTCAGCACATTGCTTATTTCACGGATCACTGGTTTAGGGAAGAGTAGGAGCAGGGTAGAGATGTTCATTTCAGGCCCTGGTTCTAAAAACCTTTGAACTTTAGTTTTATTTAACTGAAGGACTTGTATGTATGAATTACACAAGTTCACAGCTATGTGTGAACTCAGGTACTAAATATTTACTCAGGAAACTGTCTAGCTGGCATACAGCTTTGACTCAACCTAGCAGAGTTACAACAGTAAACTGAAGTGAAAATTCATATAATTGAGAAAAAATCATCAGCAGAGAGTATTTTAATGATGTAACAGGCCAAAACTTCAAGATCTGACAAAAACAGGCGTATATAACAAGAAGCCTTGCACTTAGTATAAGTGAATGCATACTTGCAACTAAAGATCCTGGATGGTGCCAAGGAAGACGTACGTCTGCTTTTTTCAATTGCTGCACACCTTATTTGTTTATCCTACCAAGACAGAACAGAGCAAACTGAGTCACCATCAAGAAGCTCTGCGCCTTTCACAGTCTGATAATTACTATCTCTAACGGAACTTTGAAAGCACTGAATCAAAGAAAATCTTCACCCGTACCTGCTCTTGTCTGTATCCTGAAGAGACACTCCCTCATTGTGCCCACAACATTTACTAAGACAGTAAAGAGGGAAAAGAGTGTCTGGAAAGATGTTTGTGAGATTGCTACTATGTAATTTATAGGGAAGCCAAAGCAGCTTTAGTTTTTGAGCTGATTAGTTAGTTACATCAGGGTTTTGAGATGATTAATACAGTTACATTATGCTCAGCCAGCCAGTATTTCTGCAACAACAGATTAAATATTTATTTTAATTGCTACCTATAAAACAAATTTGTTCTGAAGGTGCTGTTAGTATATTTTTAAAACATGTTTGATGATAGTTCAGCTGATTAAAAATTGCAGTTAATTAGATTAACAATTTATCGCCGTTTTTACTAATTCAAGACATTCTCGGTTATCCTAGCAGACAAGGCAGAGATTGAATTGGTATGGAGAAAAGATACCCAGCTGAAGCCCTTGGAGTCCCATCACATCAAGGATGGGACCTGTGCTGATGAGAAAACTGTCCTGCTAATGATCAGACTGGTTTGTGTAGATGTAGCGCCTACCAGTGCAACATATCACTATCCAAATTTTGCAGTCTATTATGACAAATATTTTTTCAGAGTGAAGGTGTGAAGTTCAATACCATTCGTTTATTCCTCACATCAGTGTGAGGTTATTTTGGTTTTATTTTCCCCAACTTTTTGGCACAAAGCAGCGTTCATCCTTTAATAAGATACAACAAAAGTTAAGCATTTCATAAGAGGAAAGAGACAGGAAAAAATCACATTTTCAATCTGCCCAAATTACTTTATTCAAAGTTTTCACGAGATGAAGGCATTGGAAAACTAGTGGTTGCAGGTGAGCAATATCAAGACACCTCACGTGATACTATTTCCTAGTATCTCAAATACCTATTTTAAAAGCATATTTCATTAGAATTACAATGATAAATATTTCCTAGTCAAGAGAGACAGAAAAATTGGATTATAGGGAGTAAAATTAATTATGTTTTCCCTTTGTTCTCTTCTGCCTCTAAAGATGAAATAGCTGAAATCAAAATCCTCAAAAGCCCTAAGAGCTCTAAAAGTTACTGTTACATTTAATGAAAAACCAGTCTAGGATGTTATTTTTTTATAGATTTATTCAAAAAGTTTCTTTTAGTCATGGCAGATTAGAGGATAAGTGCAGGCACATCTACACCCTGAAGGTGGAGGGACAACTGAAGAGCACTACTGCAAATGTAGAATATGACCAACCAATTTTGGCAGAAGGTTTTATTTTCAAAGTACATAAAATATGTTGTGAAACAATTAAAAACACTATGAAATGTCCTTTCCTATGTTATTAAAATGTGCCTCTATGATGTCATCTAGATGTTTTTAGGGGAAAATATTGCTTGTTATTACTTGACTTGTGACTTGGAGACACTTCTAAATACAACTCTCAGTTTAGATGAAACTAATATTCACTTTTAGGTACAAGTTTGATGACCAATTCCTTCCATATCATGGACTGTGAGTTTTGATGAGGAGTATATGTTGCATTAATAATAAAGGATAATTCCTTTTAGCATTATTTCCCATTTAAAAAGGAACCTGACAATCAAAGTAAGCCTGTTATATTTCCCTTGCTCTAATAAATGAAGCTATTCTGATACAAAAAGTTGAATTAATAACTCCTGTGTATCAGCATCAAAGTAGAGACTGTCTATGGAAAAAAAATGACCCTTTTCCATTTGGATTGTGCTGATAACATTTATTTTTCTCTTTCCATCTGGAAACCCTGTGGGTATCATGAGAATTGTAGCAAAGCTGATTGGGGTCACGTGTGAGGGCACTGGGATCAGAGCCAATGTCACGACCAGCCTCCTGCAGCTTCAACAGCTCCCAGAGAGAGTGTAAGTACAAATCTGTGGCATATTGGGAAATGAGGGTGGTAACAACTGAGGTCAGTGGCCAGAGTGTTTCAAATAGTCTTGGGAGCAGTGATCAGTTCCTTAACCTGCAGCAGATATATTGAACAGACTTTCAATAAGGAAAGGTGTTGTATCCTACAGGGATGATGCTCTAATCCTGTTGCTTTATGAAATTTGGGTGCAATCATACAAATAGGTGCCGCTTACAAATTGTGTGTCGAGAACCTTCTGTCTTTATCTAGCACAGAAGTTAGAACAGCAAATCTCTAGCTTCTCATGTACTTGTTTAATAGCTTTGCCAAGAAGAAAATTAGAAGACAATGAAATCAGTATTTTAACTATAGCAAGACTGAGTTTTCCAGTCCCTCAAAGAAAGGCAGAAGTGACAAAAATCTATAGCAGTAGGAGCAACTGTGCGCTTCCAGACTCTGGTCTTGCAATCTTCCCGAGAGTGAAAATTATGTAGAAAATGTGCTGTCTCTGCTGTATTTTGTATCATAAAATATGAGTTGCTTGGTGTCATGTGAAATTGGATTTCGTACAGGCACTGTGGAACATCATCTCAGTTTAGCAAAGGCGGCAGTGAACTACAGAGTTCAAACGGGCTGCTGAAGCTCACACAGCAAATCGGCGAGAGCTGGGACCCCCAACCTCTGCTCTAGCTATGCACTGCTACCTTGGTAAAAAAGCTAGCACTCCAACACTGGCACAGTAACCGTGGAGAGAAGCAGTTTTCGTTGCCTTCAGACTGAAATACATCTCTAGTGAAGTCAGCAGAGAACTTCAAGAAACATCCTTTCCTATCAAAGCATCCAGGACCACCATGAGGAGAAAATAGTGCTGAGTACAATATGCCTTCTAAAACTGCCCCAAGAGCCGGACTGCTACTCCACATCCTTCCCCATCTCATCCCAAGGGTGTTGGGTGTTCCTTGGAGGAAGGCTGGCTACCAGACAGCAGGAGCCATGTGGGCAGAGGTATCATTCCGCAGAGTGCTTTCTGGATTGTATTTCGGATTCTCCTGCAGGAACTAACTCTGCTTTTTTTTTTTTCCACCGAGAATCAGTGGAAAAAGTCCATTTGCATGCACTAGACTACGCAAATCCAAAGCTCCCTGCCTCCCAATAGGGTTTGCATCACCGAGCTGGGATCATTTGCCTTCTTGCATGCACCTCACGGATCACGTGACAGGATAAGAGAAACTGAAGCCCTGCATGAATTTCTGCCCTCTGAGTGCAGCCAACATCATGTGCTGCTCAGGGAACGGAGCCTATGGATGCCAGGCCCATGAATCCTACCAAGTCTAAGTATGAGATACATTAAAGCCCAAGGAGCAGCCAAGATGGCAGCTGTTAGAGGCATGTGAAACTGTCCTGTCTTCCATTAGCAGCAATTAAGTATAACATTAAGTACACCCAACTTCTCAACAGTATTGGCTACAAAACCCCACAGATTCTTTAACCGAGTTGGAAATGAATGGGTGCATAATCCTGCAGGAGGAGGCATTTTTCTAATGCAAATAGTTTGATAACTTCAATTGACTTTACAGCTTTTCGTGCAGATGAAAGTGAACTCTGGGGTAAGGAATCTGACTGACTGGTATCATCTCCAAAGAGTCTATATTCCAATTTCCTCTTCCCACCATGCAAAGAAAAACAAAAGATTCAGAAACAAAAGATTTTTTCTGAAGAGATGAATATTTTCATGAGATGCATGCTGGCACGGGATGCATTTAGGTCATCTGCTCTGTCTCAGCCTCAACACTGGAATTTGTCAGTGCTCTTAATATGCTCTTTCAGAAATTCCGTTACGTGATTATTTGTCACTGTACGGTTTCATACATATGTCTATATACCTACATATATATGTATATGGGAGAAGGGAACCGAAATCAGCATCTGTTTTAGCCCACCACCCATACTTCTCACCTCCCTGAAAATACAAGTTACTGAAGGGGCAGATCACTCTTGGATCTCTCCCCAGATCAGCAGCAGCACTGCACCATTACACCTCGTTGCTTCGGGAGTAGATACAAAGTGTGTTCTAAGTGAGAAGTGCAGTCCCCTATTATGCAAAGCCACAGTGTTGTTACTGACTCGCTCTCAGCTTGTGAACAGCAGTAAGATCAGCAGACAGCCTTCAGAAAATGATTCTTTCATGCTAGCCCATTAAACTATTTCTGGACTTTAAACTGTGCTTAGACTGCAAAACCACCTATACGTTTCAGAAGTTGAAAAATTCCTTACAGTGTTTCAAGATTTCTTTTTAATAAATCAGATTCTAATTAAAGCATTTACTTACCCACTGGTTTTGTATGTAAGGTTAAGACAGATGGCAAACAGAATACGCAATGTATAGATTGTTGCCTGATTCCTAGCGTGTGAAATTGGATTTTAATGGGAGTATCACAGAAGTGAAAGTGAGCGTGGATACCTATACATGATTAGGTATCAGAGCAGTATTTTTTCCAACGTGTTGATTTGCTCAACCCCATTTGATAAGTATAGCAAAGTCTGATAAATGACAAGGACCAAAATATTTTTCACATGCATGAGCCAACCATCTAACCTCAGCTCACTAGGAAATATGGTCGGCACAAATGTGGTGAGCTCCAAAAATTTAGAAAACCTATAAATTAGAGCAGAAATTCTGCTGCAGGTTACTAATTTTGGAATCAATAAAGAGTATTTGAACAAAACCTTGCTGACCAATTTGTTAAAAGTTGCTCCAGTTACTCCAGCTTAAGTGGATAAAATAGTGATAATATAATTTATCAGGTATATTTCACCTGACAGCAAGCTTTTGACTTCAACTCTTTTCTTTGCTCTATTTATGATATGCATCTTAGTTATAAAAGATCTTACTGCAGATTATGGGAAATGCCCGAGTTGTTCTTTCCAGGAATAATGTTTTAGTTTTCTGCTACTGGAACCAATATAATGAATCCAGGAAGGCACTGCTGCCCCCAGCACCGAGAGGTACATGGGGGCAAGGCAGAGCTGCCAGGGACCTGCTTCTGTAGGCAAGTTCTACACCACCCACCAGAGCCCAGCTACGACAGGTGTGCCGTAGGTTTCCCTGCAGTGGCCAAGCACATCCAGGACAGCCAAGCTTTCGGGTGCTGGTTGCAGTAAAGTCAGGAACCCATATTGTTTTAAATTGTCCATTTCTACACCAGAAGTCCAGAAAACTCATTTTTATCCAGAAGCTACAGATAACCTATGCTATCGCTGGGTTCTTTTGTAACTTGAAGCTGCCCTTTTCCATTCCAAATTCTACCTCCCCTCGCCTCCCAGTTCTCTCCCAACTCCTGCTCCCTCTCCCCTAGTTAGTACCTTGCATCTTACTTCATGCTGTGACACCATTAGTGGCACCTAATCTCCTCTCTGAAGTAGACTATTAGTATTGGTCGGGGCCACTCATGAGGTCATGTGCTCACACAGCACTTATCTGAAGTAGATGCCTTGTAGCTAATCAGGAAAAGGTGACACACCATCACCCTGCCCAGAGCTTCCCAGCACCCAAATTCCACTAATTTACAGTGAGAGAAACCCCAAGCAGCCCAGGCTTGGTTTTCTTTTTTTTTTTTTTCTTTTTCTTTTACATGACAGGGGCCATAGCCCTTAAGTGGCTAGGATGGAATGAGAAGGGAATAAACAATTAGACAGGGCTGCTGGAACAAATCCTCCTGTTTCATTTTTCTTCTTCACTTGTCTCAGCGGGAGTAGTTTTACCTCCTATTGACACCCATTGTGCTCTTGGCTGCTCGCTATGATGCAGCTGTTTTCTTAATGCCTATCAACCCTCTGCCTTTTTACGATACAAAGGTGACTTGTTAATACAAATGTTGTTGAAACCTTAATAACAATGAGCCCCAGTTGTGATCAATGATATTGCACCTTGGCAGGGAACGTATCAATGCTTATGGATTCATTTAAAAGTCATCTGCACAAGGCTGCTGATTTTTTATTTTAAAAATCTACACATAAGAAATATACCTGCTCTATAAGACTGACGTTTCTAACTCTACTGGGTGCAGTAACACAGCATTATAGTTCTACTGTTTCCTGTGATACCTTACTTAGTCTCATATCTACCATTTTCTCTCTGCTCCAGGGACTACATTTAAACAGAAACTCAGTCCTCCAATGAAACCCTTAAATCCAGGTTATGCTCAGTCCTCTTAAAAAGGTACTTTGATGCACCTGTTCATCTCCAAAGGTGCTTCCAAGGCAGAACAAACACCCACCTGATTATCAATGCCCTTTTTGTTTCATTATCAAAACCTCAGTCCAAACCAAATGTTATCACCACCTAAACACCATCTGAATTGTCTCTGGACTGACTAAGCAGTGTCATAATGTTATTTCAGAAAGGACATTATCCATCAAAGCTGTCTTTATAAATGGCCACACCTCAAAATGCCATTGTGTTCAAAAGTAAATATGCAATTTTTAAAGATGACAGACTGGTTCTTCTTTCCTTTATGGCATCATTACATGGATGTTGCTCTAGTTACATCAATGCAGATGCATGCTAGTGCAAAGTGGTATTAGATTAAAAGCAGATCAGGAATAATGAAATTTAATAAAGATACCCATACATGTAACTGACATTAGTGTGTATAATCCATAGAGAAGTGACATTTTCAGATGGGAAATAAGCACGAGCAAACTCCATTCCTCAAATATTCTTAGTTCTTGATCAGGGTACTCTAAGTAATTTCCTACTTAATCCACTCAACCAGAGACATGATCATTGGACTATGCAGGGATCGGTTTGCCCTAGAGAATAAAAGCTTTTGGTGTTCAAACATGAAAGCTGAATCATTCAAAAAGTGAGCTACACTGCTATTGTAATTCTAAGTAGAAGGACTATGTAACACAGCTGCTTTATGCTTTGAAAACTGTTTCCAGTGTCATATATTCCTCCACTCCAGATCATTACACTCTTGCATAAAACTAATCAACATTGCAAATTGAAATTAATCTAGCAAACACACTGTTTCTCATTATAAAATTATTAGGTTACATTACACTGTTTTAAAAATCCACACAGGGCTTAGCTGGAATTTTGACAAGTGAAAACCACAAAGGCAGGAATAGCTTCTAATGCCTGATTTAGAAGTCTTCAGATTTTGTACCTCTGTAATGTGAACAATAGAGTCTTTTTTGGACCTTTGGTTTGTGCTAGGACTCTGAGTCACCGAATATTTTATGGTGTTCAATGAACTACAGTATGAGTCATTCATCAGCTTTCAAGTATTTTTGGAATTGTGTTATTTTGCTTAAAATTGCAGAAAAATCGACTAGCAGAAGTGATAAAAAATGCAGCATTGTAGATTTAATAAGATCATGTGATGGAATCAGAGCATATACACATCAGCATAAAAATTAATTTAAGCAAAAATTAGGTCTACAAAGGAAATGAGGGATTCAACAATGAATTGTTAGAGAGGTATTGTATTCTGAACGGGACCCATTTTACTGGAGCTAGTTATGGTTGCCAAAAAGTTCTTGCCTCAGATGCTGTCGTGCTTACAATACTTATTTCCATACTGTGTTGCAGTTTAGCATTTCTACAACACTCTGCAGACATGCAAGATTTTTATGAGCACTAACTGATTACGAGCTTGACCATAGGAACATCAGATACGATACAAAGTGCATGAGCCAAAGCTAATTTCTGTTGGTGAAGTCAGTGAAGAAGAGATCCCATTGAAAAGAGTCAGTCTAGGATACGGAGAACTACTCCTAGTGCTCAATAGTGATAATATATAGATTTACCTAGAGGTTTTTTTTCTTTGTTTTTGTGTAAAATAGTGCCTAAAGCCACTATATATCATAAGCAACAGCTTCAGAATAAGGACCTGAATCATCAACATCACTGGAAGCTAGGGAAAATAAGTCAAGTTTTACCAAGGCACATGAAAAGCAGCGGCAGAGCTCACAACCTTGTGTTTATGATGGCCATCCAACACTGCTTTCCACACATGTTCAAACTAAATGACATTTAGTCATGGTTCTCTTGAGCAGAGATCAGTTTTGGCTTTCTAGCAAGGCTGAACTAAAGCCATTTGGATTGCAGAAATAATGGGCAGGATTGTATCAAAATCTGGACGTTTTTCCTCTATTGAGAGCCAAAGTTCTTGTGTCACAAGAATTTGCCTGAAAGAGAAAGTTTTCTTAGATGCATGACTCTGTTGACACTCTTGTTCTTGCTTGAGAGTGTCTTTTCATGGTGTTTTTTTTTTTTCCAAACTCCTTACTATGCAGCATAAACTAAGTCAATTAAGAATGGGCTCATGGGGCTTCTTTGGATGGAACTAACAAATTTACACTTCAGTGAATTCTGAACAAGCCTTCCCTGAATACACAGTATCTTAGCCAGTGAAAAATTCACCATTTCTTAAATTAAAGCTTGGTCATTTGGAGTTCAAATGGATGGACACCCCATCTTGGTCTCCACAACGGGTGCAAGAGATAACTATCAAACTGGGTCCAAATGTCCTTCACTCTTACCATGTTTCTCAGTGATTATGGGATGATGGATCTGCATTTTCTAATGTGATACTATGAAAAAAGACAGTAACTTACATCCAGCCTGTCCCAAACGGTTTTAATGCCCTTTCCTACGGCATATCCCCAGATATGCTGCTGCTGAAGAGTGCCATGCCAGTGATGGATCTCTCCTCTCATACTCTCAGTAATCTGCTGCATATAGACTGAAGCAGGGGAGAGTCAGAGAGACTGGCCATACAGCTTTTAGTGCACAATTCTCCTAAGACAACAGGTATTATTAGCACTAGCAAGGCATCTTTTATAAAATATTTGGTCAGAATGCTATGATTTCTCAAAATCAAAGAGATGTTTATATGGAATCTAGGGATAAGTCCTCAACTGGCAATAGAAGGGTTTCGATGGATTGAACCACTGGAAGCAGAATGTCTCTGCAGTATCACTGGTCTGATACGGTGGTATATCAGAGTGTAAACGAGGTGCAATTGTAAGTAAATGGTAATATGCCAATCATTATAAAAACTATTTGTTTTATGAAAAACGTTGTGAGAATTCTGTCTTGACACAAAAAAAGTGATATTAGGGAAAAAAAAGTTTCCCCACACAGATTCAGTATTATTGCATTTATCTGATGAAAAAACTGAGGAAAAGGGTTTGTCTGTCACTAGAAATTCTGCAAGAGTAAGATTGTTGCTTGGAGTTCAAACTCCTTCCTGTCATGCATGAATGACAGGTGCCAGTTGCAGTAGTTTTCTATTCTCCTTTCTAGAAAATTTGAATTGTGCTCCTTTGAAGAAAGAGCTGGCTGCCCACCCACATTCACAGCTACAGTAAGTAGGACTTCTACAAACTTCCTTACCACAGTTCTTGTTTGGAGGTAAATTCTCCCATTTCAGGTTTTAGAAAGATGGCTGCCTAAATATTAAGAGGCTAACAATAAAGTGTGTGGGGGTTGACAGTGACACGGATGGGGACACACCTGTTTCTCATACTACAATATCAAAGGACAGCATAAGTTAAATAGTTTGTTATCAAAAGGTAAAAAGCCCAGGTACTGTGTATCACTTAAAGACAGAAAATAAATCTTTTGTTAACATTGTGGAAGAAAGGCTGCCTATATTTTTGCTGACATTTTTTTCTCTGAGCAGATGTAACAAAACATTCTCTGTACCATACCAGCATTTGTCTCAGTCAGTCTAGTACATCATGTAATCATATCATTCAAGCTTGTTTCAGGTATAGGTTACTTTTCCATTAATTATATTCCAAGCACATGTATACATATCAGAGCTGTTGGGATGTCTATTTCTATTAGTTTAACAAGCCCTGGTATTAATGAGATTGCTCTATAATTGAACCTTTTCATGGGTCCCTTGGTGATGAAATTATGCTAATCTGAATCTGCAACCACAAGGCATCCATCATACTTGATCAAATAGTAAACATCAACAGTGATATGCTAGGAGTGTAAATGCGCTGTTAATTATTACATAAATGAACAAGCCCCATTATTTCATCCTTATATTTGTGCAACTTAATAAAATGGGTGAAGACAGAGTGTGATCAGACTTCCACTATGTGGCAGCATGGTCCACTTAACAGCTGCGTGAGCCTCTAAATATTGTGGCATCTTGAGCCCTGATACACCCTGTGTGTGTAAGAGAGGAAAGTAGGTGGCTATATGTCACCTGTTCTGAGTCACTGTTGTGGGAAACAATGATACTGATCCATTACATACCTTTAAAAGAGAAAAAGCATCCGATTTCCCAACTGCTATAATTGTTTGCTTTTAAAGCGCGTGTAGTGTGTGGATCACCAAGGGTTTTACGTGAGGGACGTGTATCTCAGTATGTCTGCTGTGGGATGATTTACATCAACTTCAAAATATGTTTGTAGCTTAAGATCTTATATGCCTGCATTTGCAAAGCCAGATGCATTTGCAGAATGCCTGTGTTCCTGTAGGCATCCCTCCCCACTTATGGTCACACGACATTGAAGTATAAAAATATCAGGCCACTTTCAATTAATAAGATGAGGAACAGAATTGTCGGAGTGCAGACATAAAAATTAATATGCTTTCTTACCCATGTTTTTTAATAGCTGCACTGCACCTTATAACTCTCTGAGCAAGTACTAAATTTCAATGCCATCTAGTGACCAGAGTATTCGTCCTCAATTATTCTGCTAAAGAAAAAAAAAAATCTCTCTCATCAGAGATCTTATTAATATTGTGAGCAAGATATGTACTTCACTGATGTGAAATGAATCGGTGCCAGATGTCAGGGACCAATTTCTAAAAAAACAAGATAATTTTCCATTCCTGAATGTACCTCACTAATTTGTATATAATGAAGTATGGTGTGGTTATTATATTAATTCTAGTTCTAACCCAGCTTGACTCATGCTTTACCTCTGTCTTTTTAATATTTAACAGAACTGTTTTAACTGTATTTGTGGGAAAAGACATTGTCAGCCATCAAGCTGCACAAATATAGGGATATATATTCTGCCTTTTCACTATGCATTCCATAGAAGAAGCATGACATTCAATGAAGGAGTGTTCAAAAATGTATTCAATAATTTCCAAACATAGTTCAAAACAAATTCCCCGATTGATGCAGCCCTGGGGCAATGCAACATAAAGGACTAAAAGTTGTTCACATCAAGCTGATTCTACCAGTACTATAATCAAGATAAAGCTCCTTGTGACAGTATTTATGTTATCTCTATAAGCAAGTAAACTACAAAACCTTAGGTGGATTTAACAAACGATTGCCAAAAAAAAATTGTTGTTAGGACAGTTTGGTAGATTTCTAAAACCATTCTCACTGGGTTTCTACTCAACATACTTATTTTAAAACATTCCCATTTTAAAACTTAAGTCCCAACTCTTTGATATGGACAATGACATAGAAACAAGATGAAAAGGAGAGTACTGCCCCTCTGAGCTCCCAGGCTTATCATCAGCTTTATTCACATCCTGTTAATGACATTTTGCATTCCTGAGATAGTTTGCCCCAACACTCCTTTATTAAAATGAAATTATTTGAAGATGTATACCAATCATGGTCAGAGTTTCATAACACAGAAACAACATATCCAAAAGTACAAAACCATAATTCAGTCTTGCAATTTCTTCCCTTTTCAACATTTGCCAGTGGAAGCACACAAGACTGGTCGTGCAGTGTCCAGAAAGTGCCATGTTCTGTTGATGCTTATTCAAGCTAAGCAGCACAATATTTAACAAATACAGCTACCAGAATGTGGCGGAAGATCAGGAAACAGCATTCTTTCTGCACACAGCAACATAGAGCAGGGATTTACCCAGACATTTTTTCCATTAACAACTGCCACTAAATGTAGTCACAGAAAACCCACCTTAACTTATGCTGGTTTGAAAGGAGTGAAAACTCTCTCTCATGGGTCTCACTGACACCTTACAAGTCAGATGTTGAACCTGATTCTGACCTTATTTATACTAACATCACTGCTCATTTCAGGAGCCTGACTTACTCCAGTTTCACCATGACTTTGGTCTTACTTTCAAGAGACTGTTTCCATCTTCCTATTTCTTGCTTTTGACAGCATTGCCTAATGCTGTGGTTTCCCTCCAAAGAGTTTCTGTAACTGTCTCCTGCTGAGTCAGCAGCCTCTCCT
>NW_010230603.1:36779-97543 GCF_000690775.1 Eurypyga helias
CCCTACCCAGTGTAGCCATGCAAGCTACATCAGGTTCACCTTGTTCTGCACAACTACCTAGGAGTCTTAAAGAGAAACCCCATAATTCAAAAAGACAAGAGGTCAAAATGTCAAAGGACCTTGAAAATTAGGGGTAAGTGCTACCCAAAACCAGAACCCACCCAAACAGTAAATAAAAAGTGAAACTGTCCCAGGTTTCTGTGAGTGTATGGATTTGACTGTCCAAAGGCTTTAAATTCCCTTTGTAGGACTGCTGGCTGAGAACGCTGGCACTTGCAACGGGGACCTAGATACTTAGGTGCCTCCCTGCATCTGCACAGCCTTACAGTGAAACCACTGGGCCTTCACAAAGCCGGTTCCTTCCCTCCAGTAAGGGAAGGGCACGCGTACCCTAGTGAACATGGTACTGAGGCACTTAAAAAGTCTGTCCTGCAGGCGTGACTCTCTGCAGAACAAGTCTGCTTTCAGTTCCCTTCTCACGTCTTCCCGAGCACAAATGTATAGTCTTAAACTTGCAGCCTTCAGGAAACATTTTGATCACCTGCACAACATAGGCCAGATGCTGTATGAGAATGCCCTTAGCTTGGGTTGAACTAGGACAAGTTTTTAATATTCACATTCTGCTTTCAATGTTTTCAGTGTTCAACAGCCCCTGTAATAGGTGCTCATTGTCTCCCTTTTGGAAACATGCCTTTTTGTATCACCTGAGCTTGTCTCATTTCAGACTCCAGTTACTGAATTTGATTTTTTATTTATTTCTAGATTGAATATTCTTTTATCAAGGCAGATACATAGAGTAATCCTCTAGATTTCTGTTAGGTAAACTATAGTAACAATAACTTGATACAAAAGCATTGAGCAGCTTTTCCCAAAGACAGTTTATTGAACATTTCTTCTTTTGTTCTTGGCATTTTAAAGACAAAAACTTCACACTGTTCTTACAGTTCCTAGTCCATAGTCATCAACAGAAATCTATATTTTCTTTGGTTTTATTTCTGTATACAATGCCTTTGTTTCCTATCTCTACATATCTTTTAGTAATTATTTTAAATTTCTCTCCGAACAGCAGCAACAAGGCACACCTAAAATCCTATTGCCTCTTTGCCCATGATTTCTTAATATTTAACAAAAGAATTTAAGCAGTCTCAAATTATGAATGTTTCTATTAAAACCTTAAACCTTTACCTAATTTACGTCTTTATTCTTAGCATTATTTTTATTTATGGACACCATGTAAGTTTCTAAACTTGATAATATATTTATTTTGACTCCATGTTCTAACCAGGTGCTTGAGTAGCTGCTTGGGTTTCCTGTTTATAAGTCATCTGTCATAAGATTTATCTGCAATAACACTGATCCTTTTCTATGTGAGACCATATATTTTGAAATCACGAATGACACTGAAACAAGGAAACCCACTAAAGTCAGAGTAGACTGCAATCGTTTTCATCCATTCAGACTTTCCTGAATAATATATTATCTACTATTCTAATTTCCCAGTCATGCAAGTCTTCCCACTAGGATTCAGTAGTAACTTTGGTCAAATTTATTATTAGTATGTAATTGCAATCCCTAATTATTAGAAATTCAGACTTGTTTCTTATCTGTGTATTCAATATTGCATAATAATGTATATATGATACTTAATCAGCTTCCCTGCATTCATTTGAACGTAAATTAAGAATGACCATGTAACATGATACTGCTTGTTTCAAGTCTATTTCTATCTAAATCATTTCCCTTGTGACAAGGATATCCCTTTACACTTTTAAAATCCATATAGTCCTCATCCTTTCTTGACTGGCAGTTCCCAAACCAAGCAAGCAAACAAGTCATCCCAAAATGTAACCAGGAAAGGCCATCAGTGAAGTTGAAAGCCAACTAAGGTTAAGTAAGTAAGTAAGTAGTGCAGATTTTCCAAAGTTCTTATCATTCAGAAGCTCTCATTCTGACACTTCATAGCCAAAATTCAGATCTTTCAGTGTTCTGGTTCTAATTTAACTCATAAAATTCAAGATGAATGCCAAAACAATATTATGTAGATTTGAAGCTTTCAAGTCAATTTATGGGAGTTATACTCCATGAAAAATAATTAATATTGTTTTCCCGACAATCACAGAGTCATAGGAGTGTTAGCTGGAAGGGAACACTGCAGGACAGTTAGTCCAACCTTCCACTCGGACGAGGCCTGCTCTTAGCACCATGTCTTCCTGTAGCTGCCTCTTGAAAACTTGTTCAGACAGGTTCCACATGCCTGGGTAACCTGACCTGTAATCACAGATTTTCAGGTGGTCCTGAAAGCCAAATGTCCACCTTGTTTAGATATGGATGGGTAAATCTGATGGTTACAGCTATCACAAGAATTTGGTCTGTGTCAGCCCACAATATTAATTTCTCTCACAGTCCATATAACCTTTCCAGGTAGCTTCAGATGCAGGTAACTGCTGATTCGTCAGCCAAGAGGAGAGAGGGCAGCATTACTGGTGCCACAAGGACAAAGACATCTGAACAGCACTGCACTGCAGAGTAGTAATAAGCTGAACTTTCAAGGAATTCAAATCCATTGGTTAACTATTCCAAAACTCCTGAAGCAGATTTACTTTTGCACCCTTCTTAATATCCTGTGTCTGTCAATACCTGTCACCCATCTTTTTCTGGATGAAAACATCTCAATCAGTACAAATGAAATGCCTGTGGATATACACATGCATTAAATAGGTATGCATGCTCAGAATCACTAAGGGGCGAGAGAATCGGCCAACCAGAATCAAGCACAGAAATGCAAATGTTACATGAAGGGTTGATTGTTTCAGTGACATTCCAGGGGAAAAGATTCTAAAATTCTAGATGAGAAATTTAGAAGGTAGACTGTCTCAGAGAACATATGTGTATACATATGCATGTGAATACATGTGCATGTTTGCGTGTGCTCATGTGGCCCTTTGTTTTCACTGTAGCCATAGAAACACATTTTCTTTTAGATCAGCCATACTAACCTGTAGTATGTAGTAACCACTGTAGTAGGATTCCTATCAGGAATCAAACAATGCAGTTTTAAGTCAGAGCTGGTATCATTACTGTAGATGACAGTAGTTATAATGAAAACAGACTGAAATGGTTTCCTAGAGGGCGTGTGCTCAACACTGCCCAGACTGACCAACTGCAAAATTTCTGGCACCTCTTTTCGAAGGGGCAAGGAAGGATAGGTTGTTACTCTCAGATAAGGGTAGTATGGGCATCACAGCCTAGAATTAATCATTACAAGCTAGAATTAAATTAGTAGCAGTCTAACTGTTACGACACAGGGCAACACTATGTTAGGCAACTAAGGAAACCATGGCCTAAACAGTTTTGCATACGACAGTGGACAACTACAGCTTCCCTCTGCTGAGCAGGAGCCACCTGAAGATAACACACGGCACACGACATAGCACAGCAATCAAAAAATGACTAGTCAAAATGTTGGCACTTACAAAATATCACCATTGCACCTGCGGAGCCTGGAGGCTGCTAAATTGAGGCAGTCTCCACAGAGGTTATCAAGTTCAAAACCTCAAATTTAGTTATATGAATTGGGTGGGGGTTCATGGCAGAAAAGTAGAGTGAGCTGAAAGGAAGACAGTGGCTTTGTAGAAAGAGAAAGAAATGGCTTTGGAATTGGACATGGCTGTGTGAAATCAGCTTAGAGTTTGGGAAGCATCAGGTTATTTTGGAGTGGGAAGGAAATAAGAAGTTGGGATTGAGGAAGTCCAAGAAAGATTGAGGCTGCCACAGGCCAGCCTCCTTGCCCTAGTAGAACTCACTAAATAGATTTCAGACTGCAAACATCCACAGGACTGGTATGAATACCCCTAACCTTCTTCCCACATTGGACCATCTACTTAATGCCCCAATTAGCATAACTTCTACTAAGCATACTTTTTCCATACTTCCTTCACCTTGTAAGTTTGTGTTTCCACCTTTCATTGCTCAAAAGATTGCAGATTTCTTAATTTCACAGAAGGAAGGCTGTAGCTTCACTTTAAGATCAGATTAAAATCTTCAAAACTCAGGGAATTTGTAACAGTTAATTTTAAGGTTATATTCCACCATCGAGTTACAGAATTATTACATTTATTAATGCAGCTAGGGCTGCAAAAGCCCCATGGGTTTACCACTGAAACAGCTCTGTGAAAAAGCATCGTGCCTTCTTCAAGAAGTCACACAAACCCCCTGAAGTTCTACTGAAACAATTCTGTTTGTTTTTATGAAGTGTTCACTGCTTTATAACTTTTACCTAAAAAACTATAGAGATGATACTTTTTCAGGCTAAATGATTTAGTCTTTGCTGGACAGATTTCATAGCTATATGGTGGATATAGATTATGTGTGAAAGGGGATGAACTGAAATCCAATTAGATTTCATTTTAAGTCTAGCTGCTGCAATTATGACTTCTGAATAAAAGTGGTTGTTATTTAGCAGGGTAGCCTAAGCAATGTGCATAATTATTATAATTATTATGTACCTAATGATATCTAATAGGAGTCAGCATTGTAAATAAATGCTGTATACTGTTCAGCAGGGTGGCCTGCACTTCGCAGAAAACTAAATAACAAAGGTTAATAAATATGTTTGCAGATGATTGTTTTACAGGAACCCTGGGCAGCACTATCTGTTGGAGATTAGCTACATTAGGACTCAACAGACCAGAAAACATCCAGAATAATAGTCTTGGTACTAGCTTATAGATGCAGTGTGTTAAAATAGCTAAACCAAATTCCTTCTTTCCCAATTTCCTCAAGCTACACTGTTAATTTTTTTATTAGATCACTTAGTGGACAAAATTCAACTTCTTTATTTACTGAATGCTATAAATCAAAGAACATTAAGTCAACCAGACAATCAGCTCCTCTGTTCTGAGCTTCTATTTAATTCTCAGAATTTAAGAATATAAAATGGATACTGCTGTTTGAATCGTGGATTACCATAGCTGCAGATGCTGCCTAACCCCTATTCACACTGTATTAGCGGAATAGTTGTATTTATGTAATGAAGACGACGTCCACTGCTGATATAGATGACACTTTATAGATTTAAAATTGCATGTGTTTGCAAAGTGCATTTCAGAACCTTCAATTTCCAAAGTCCATTGTGTTTTCAATTATCTTCCCACCCAGGCAAACTAGGGAGAGACTAATCAAGCATAATGTCCTCACATACTTCCCACTATGCCTTCCTTAGTGAGGTCAAAGGGCACTGTCAGATCACAATTGCAGTTTGCTCTGCCATGGGAAACACTGGTATGATTTACAGTTTATAGTCACCATCACTAAACGTAGCCATTAGTAACAGCATGTCTAGCTACAAAATAGTTAAGCATTTTGTTATTTGAAGTTTTCCCACATGGCTTTTGAGATAATTTTAGCATTTTAAAATTATTTTGGTATTGGCCATTTAGGTTCCAGAGAATAAAAGATACTAAGCCTGTAGTAAATATTCCAGTAATGTATTTAAGGCTCTTGCATTGATTTGAGCGTAAATATTTGGTTTTGAGTAACATGCGTAATACAGGCTGCAAATGAGGGGAAAGGGTATGTATCTTTCACACGTTAGTAGATTAACTGATTGCTGTCCTAGAATAAAAGGGCATAATCCAGATAGTCACCTAATTGCCTCCTGAATTGGAGGTTTGTAGGTCGTCACATAAAAGCTATCCCCCAGAGAACCTTCCATCAGAGATGAGAACTGGCCTCTCGGTCACTCACTCACTCATCCCTGTGTCGAGACTGCTCACGCTAAACTATCGTTGCTGTGAGAACGAGGACACTGTTACACTTCTGTGTCACATACAAAAGGCACTGGCCTTATCGGGTCATCTGGGGAGGAGAAAATTTATCTAAGATTCTGTAAATGACTACATTCTGTACACTGACAAGAATGAGACCTCTAGACAGTTGAACAGGAGGATAAGGGTAAAAATCATCCCTATTGTTACACGTGTCCTTTCCTCTATTCACTGTTCGTGGAAAGCAGGGCAGGTTAGAAGTTTCACCTCACTGTATAGCTATCAGCTACAAGCCATAAACGCATAACTAGAAATAGTACGTTACAACACGTGCCTCAGAATATGGTACTTTAAATATGTGAAGCATATACCAATAATAATAAAATATTGCCTTTAACCTAAGTTTGGTTTATTAGATTCTACTGAAGGTGCAGCTGTCACAGTGAAAGTAATAAGTCAACTGAACATTATTTTGCAATATTAAAAGAGGTAGCAATGCTTTTAGAACAAACGAGGGCTCATTTCTAGTTCAGCTTTCAATACAGGAATAACGTGAAATTATGAAGTTGATTCAGCTCAGAAAAAGCATAATTTTTTAATCACAATATTTTTAAGCCACAAATGGAATTCATTTTAACAATTCATGAATTAAAGATATGCTTCGAAATGGAGTCCACCTTCCTAAAAGCATATATAATATATCTATACAGCAAACTTAGCCACTAATGTAAACCAAGTTCTATTTACATTTTGATTGCTACCTCATATCTATCAATTAATGTACTGTACTCATAAAACACAACCTTCAACACCTAGCTGACATGGAGAACTCCCATATACATTTCAGGCTCAGTCTCTACAGACTACTTTGTTGGTAATGCGATGTGTGAAGTTAAGTACTGTACTTGGGTTTTTATCTATCTAAAATTTATTTATCTAATATTCTATCAACAAATTTTCCTTAGGTGAAATTCCATGCCTTAAAAACCACAGTCTAACAGAGCATTAAAGCAACAAAAAGCAGCCTGTTGCATACATGTTAACAGAACTCCAGCAATTTGTATTTGAAGTCAAACCCCCCTTTTTCACTCATATAAGAAATAATACTTTGATTCAGAGAACTAACATTTTTCTTATTAAAACAAAAAGAAGGCTCTCCTTAGTTTTCCATTGACTTTAACAGGAGTTTGTGGTGTGCATAGCCAACAAGGTGGGCCTACCTGCTAGACTCTGGCAATAGGAATACATGGGCTTAAAGACTGACCTTTTACTCAGTGGATAAAACAGTCTAAAAAGAAGCCCAAACCCACTTCTTTTCACATACATATGATTTCAGTACTACTGCACAGGGGAACAAGGGAAGCTGAACTGATGTTAATGTGCTTGTTTATATATGAGTGACCTGCAAAACAAGCCAGAATATGACCAAAATGATGGATTTGGTTAGACAGATAGCAAGTTGGATATTCGGATAAAAATATAGGATCCAAAGTATCACTAAAAAATGCAAAGCTCATTCCTGTGTGTAAGTACAAGATACACAGGCGAACTCTGAATGCTGTGGAACTAAACTCAGTCCTCTCTCCTGCTCTCTTCCTCTCACTCACTTAAAAAGCAGCACTTTCAGTAATCTGGATCCAGTTTATTGATTACTCTAGCTGCTAGGAAGGAGGTGGTTGCTTACACTGAAAGAAACAACTCAGAGGGTCAGAAAAGGGCCTTTCAGAATAGGCCACAGCTCGGTGCTTCACTTCTTTAAAGAAAGAAAGATTATATATTTAAAAGGGGTTGAATGTTTGTGTTTCGTTCAGTGCTCAAATCCCTTGATAGCCACCATGTGTCTCTTCCCTGAAGCTGGTGCTGTGAATACAAATGGTTTGTCAGTCATGGCTACACTGGGCGATTTAAGCAGATCAGAGGCTACACAGAACAACATCAGCGTGAAGCGAGGAATAGAAACTGGTTTGCTTTGAGAAAGAATGATGCCATAAGGAACTCAGCATGCTAAACCAGGGCCGGGGCATGCATGGAGGCAGTACAGCTGGCGGAGTTAGGGATCACTTGTATGCAAATAGGCTGATAAAAAGCTTTGTGCCATTGCAGTGGGTCAGTGCCCAACAGGGTGGATTTCATGGCACTGGCCACTGAGCTCTGGAAAGATCAGGTTGCAGCGTCTCAACTGAAAAGATCTCTTGCAGAAATCTTTGCTAGTTCTTTTCAAAATCTGGCTCCAGTAGTATCAGTTATACTGGAGGAGACTGCAAATTTGTTCCAGTAACTAAGCTCACTCCTATTTTTGCACAACCCCCAAGAGCCTTCTCTTCAAAGATGAAGTCTGGTGCACGGTATTGGGAAGCTAAATTTGGGACATTTGTCTCAAGGTTTTCTACACATTTGACAGTTTTCTGTGTAATTGGGACTCTATTTGGGCACTGCACAGGTGAATAAGCCTCCCTACTCAGGTGCCTCAGTTATGCATTATGTTGCTCAGCATAAAGATCACCATTTAATTACAACATGCTAAAACTGAAATACTGCCATTATGCCTAGAAAGAGATGTTTCCATGAGAAGGAAGGTTTGTCATTACACAGAGTATTGAAATTCACAATGTTTAATCTGCCAGAATTAATTTTTCTGCAGATGGACTTACGAAGTTGACTATAATCTTGTCTTTTCTTCACATTCCTATGTTTTCCTGCACTGGAAGGCTTCTTCCGAACACAGTAATAATAAAAGAAATGCAGTGAGAACAAATCAGATGCCAGCAAGTGATTTGTTTGTCCTCAGCAGCTCAGCAGAGGGATGAGTGGCCACTTAGGTTATTTTAAGTTTTGTTAATACTATCTACAGATTATTTTGTTCTAAATCTTTTGGTGAATTTTCTCCTAACAACTAACTTCCTTTGTTTAAAGCAGCTGGAAATGATGTGGTGGTTCTTTAAACATTATTCAGCTCACAGCAATGGTTTTTTTCCACCTTTTCAATGCCCAGACCTTCAAAACACTTGCTGACCGAGGACATCTCAAACATATCCAGCTTTTAGGATGCAAGTAGGCAATAAGGCTAGATAAGTTTCTAAAGCCATGGAAATAAGTAACTTCACATATTCAAGTCTTGAGCACGTGTGTAGCTCCTATTTTTATAGGGACCCTTGCCATCTCACTGATTTGCTCTGTGATATTTAGAAGTTTCCTGTTGTCTCTGAGCCCAACAAAGACACTAAAGAACGTGAGATTTATTTTGTCTGATTCACTTTTGTGAATGCAAAAAAAAAAAAAATTAAGAAAAAGAAAATGAATAAAAATATAGTGATCATTATAAAATAGTTATCAGCACTAGGCCCTCAGCATGAATGGGATAGACTAATGTATGTTTGGTTTGTCTCTTAAGAATTTTCTGCAGTCATTAAGACATAAAACATCATATTAAAATAAGCCTTTCAAGTATCTTCTCTTGATTCTGCATGGATTGAAAACATAATTGTTTGTTAAATCACCCTCAGAATAAATTATTAAATCAATTTGTATTTGTGTAGATTTATGTATTCAGTTAGAATCAGGAAATAAATGGTTTTTTTATGATAAGCCTAAGTTTGGGAGGATTATTTCAACTTGGTACATAGATATGACCTACATTTTCAACATACAGTAATAATTTCCCAAGAAGACTTTGATACTATATATGCTTGTCAATTCATTGTGGAGAGCCAACTGCTTCTGACATGTGACACAAAACCCCCAAGTTGTGCAGTTAATATGTATGTTCATATTATTAATATGTATATTCATAAGAAAAATGTACTTTTTATTTGTGGTATTTACCATTTAAGATTACATAAAGAATGCATCAGATCAGAATTTTATACAGCTAAGCATTAGGATCAGTAAAACTGAATTCTCATTGTTCAGTTCAGCACAGTAATAGTCCTCTTGGAATCAATCCAGATGAGGTATAGTCAGTTTATAAAGAGCATCCGATTAAACCCCTTGGAATATGCACCTATCAGATTTTGACAAACAGGTTAATGTAGACTTATAAGTTAAACTTATAAGTTAAAATGTTTTTTCTTAATTCTTTCATGAATTAAAATTGTAGGGTGTTTTGGTTTGGGTTTTTTTTTTTAATTTAATATATATACTATGCTTTAACTATGTCCCTTGTAACATAACAGTGACCACAAAGCCTAAAATCTTGCAGGAAATTAACTGCCCTATTGAAATTAGCATTTTAGTTTGGACATGTAGCAAAGTGCATCGGATCCCATGTGTTCAGTTAAGGTTAAGCAATACTCAGAGAAGAAGCCTTTTCCAGAAACTGGCACAGATGGTGTGGTACATTGAGCTTCTCCCCCAGGTTTTGAACAGAGGATTTTCCCTATGTAGTGTAAGGATATTTTTCTGCTGAAGTGAATGCATTGAGATAAAATATAAGATTAGGGGTTTGAATTTCTGTAGCCATTACTGGCCCAGTTGACCACAGTTTATTTATGAAGTTAACCCTAGCATCCTAATCAAATACAAGACTCAGATAACTGCATTCTATTGGACTAAATGATTTCCACAGTGTTTTAAACTGCAGTATCAAGCTATGTGATGTTCAGATTTGGGGAGGATACAGGAAAAAGTCACTGTTCCTGCAAGAAGACAGCCTAAACCTTTCTACTGGATTTGTATGCAAGTTGGACACTGACCTACTCTAGCACCAAACTCTGTGTACCTTTAAAGAACAAACTGTAAACTTTTAGAGTGAAGTACCCTCAAGGAAAATAAACTTAAGGGATGTTTCTCTGCCCTTCCTTATAAGGGAGCATTTAGTTCAGATGCTTGGCTGAAGTCAGTCTGAAGAGATTTCATCACATAATTCTTTCTCTGAGGGAAACAATGGGTTCCTCAAATTATCTGAACACACATGATGTTGGGAAATGCAGTTTATCATAAGCAAGAGGAATACACAGTGGGAATTACTACTTAAAATACTGACAGCATGTTGCTGATGCACAGAAATTACAGGTGTGGAAGGAGGTGAAAGTTTATGTTTAGTTTGTCAGTCATGTTAGCCCAAGCCTTATCATGCCACTTCTGATCAACACAGCATTTAGCAAAGCTCTTGGAAGGAAAAGTAGCTTACAAAGAGGAATGGGGTGGGAAGGAGCAGGGAAGGGTTGGAAAGTAAAAGAAAACTAAAGTAACAGGTGTTATTTTACTAGTTCTAATGGTTTACTAATAAATTCTATCATAGTGAGAGGGAAAACAGCACAGGTAAAAATTTATGTTCAAGGGGACAATGCATATTAGTGTTCAAAGAGGGCCTTTCTTGGGCAAAAGTTAGTTATTACTTCCATACAGAAGCATAGGAAAAGTCACAGCTAAATAATTTGCATACAAGATTGCAAAATTGCACACCCGTGTCTAGCTAGAAAACTAAATGGTTATTTGAGCAAAAGTTTGCTGTGCTTGCCCAGGTTAGTGAAGTGAATGTGAGGTATTTGACATAACCTACGTGTTTCAGAGTAGATCAAAGTGGTAGAAGGAAGGAGGAGGAGGGAGAAGGGAAAAAAAAAAATTAAGCAAAGAATTTGGTTCTGAGCATACAGAAAATTAACCATTAATACTGAAGAATCATGCCCCACCCCACCACATGGTTTGCTCAGAGAGATGAAAAAAAGATCTGAATATACTTCTGAAAATCTTGCATAACATCTAATGCTCAGATGGCTGAGGAAGTTTCCCTATGTACCAGACCAAGAGACCAGTCATTGACTCTTCTAAGCAACACCTTCAGAAAGCATCTTCTTGAACAGACTTCCAAAACCACAACACAAGCCAGTCCTTTTCATACAAGTTCCAGTTTTCCTGCTATTTTAATCTCCAAATTGGATCTTTAGAATTATCCTGTGGTTATTCCACTGACACACAATGACTTCAGACATGCCAGGTGTTGGTACTAACCAACACTGCCTTTCTTAAAATCAGAGAGTCAGGATTTAGAAAGAAGTGATTGTGGTAGGCATAGGCAGAAATAAGGAAGAGATACAGAACTACTGCAGCATCTTGAATGCTACTGCCAAGCCATGCAGCTATTTCCAGACTAGTTACTGTGAGGTCCCATCATCTGTTACCAGTCCTGGCACAGGCTGCTGTGCAAAGATTATTAGGTAGACATAAGCCTGCTCAGTCACAGTATTACTGATAAAAGTATGAAAAAAGGGACCACAAGCCATTAGCAGTGACAATATGGGCAGCATGCACTTATTTCTTTCTTGCAACAAATTCTCAAGTTCAAGATCTCCTGTTTTTTTACTTCTGCTCTCAGGAAATACTTAAAGAATAAAACCAAAAAGGCACTATCACATAGAAGTAAACAGTTTTGCTAGCTTGGAACCTCCTTGCCAGTATGTCCTAAAGACTGCCACATAAACCACCTGATCTGATGTTTGATTACAATAGCAGGGGACAAGAGAGGCTTATGGCTCTGGTGAGGTTTCATGCTTCATGCTTTTATTGATATCCTGAGGACTCTGATGTAACAGCAAGTGGGAGCATTGCCAAGAGTAGGAGTGCAGGGTGATTTCACTTCTCTGGAGAAGAGGGTGTTGTTCAACTGTTTGGATTAGAGAGGTACCATTGCTGACATTCTATTTACAACCTCAGTTTGTCTCCTATTGCTGAACAACAATTGTTGGCCTCTGAAAACTCCCAGTAATCATCTGATCAAGGCTCATGAGGGCTCTTGATCTGTTCCAAAGAAATATGCAATAGGGAAAGGAAAAAAGACAAAACCTAGAAGTATAATGTTTTATTACATGCAGTTCCTCACCACAAGGACATTGCAGTTTAAGTCAACTAGATGGAAGGAGGCACAGCTCCAAGAGGGTTTAAATTGGCGTTAATTCAAATGGATGTAGCGCACAGATGGCTGAAACACTGTGTATGAAACACTTTTCAAACTAGCATCTACAGACAGTTGCAACATGTGGCATTTCACTCACAGGAAGAGAAGACCGGCTTCACTGTCTGTAGAGGTGATGAGGTTAAGAAACACAAAATAGACAGTGTTATCAGCATGAGGAAAGTAATAGTATGGGCACAGACACAAGTGGATGTACATTCTTGAATCTATTTATATGCACCCCTCCCTCCTACATTGCCAGGGCAACTACACTGCCCACCTGCACACCATGTGGCTCCGGCTCTTCAGCGAGCAGTGTGGCACGCTTCCCTCCACTGACTTCATTGCACTGTCGCACATTTATATAGCAACAACATGTGACAGATGACAGACTGTGATCAAGACAGAGGAGGAAGATAACATCAGAGTTTGCCTGTTCAGACAGCTGCTGACCACCTTTCGTGTTTCCCAGAAGTTTGCCCCTACAGCACTAACGCATGAACAGGAAGCACCACAGCAGTGCCACAGGCTGCAGCTCCCACAGCCTGCGACAACAGTACTGCCCTGCAAAACACAAAACCTGTGCTTGAGAGCACCGACAGTCATGGCAAATCCAAGCACCATTTCATTGTCCCTTCAGTTTTCACTCTTAGGTGAGTGTTCTGCTGGTTGTTGTTGGGTTTTGGTCTTTAACTGCACAGAACCTTTTGTCTGTCCCTCTACCCATGCTCCCCCTTGATTAAAAAACTTCATAAATTAGAACTCAATCCCAGAAATAATTGCAGCTGGGTTTGTTTGGTTTTGGTTTTTCTTGGACCAGGCAACATTTTCAAGGGGGAGGAAAAAAAAAAAATCATTTGATCTTTTAAATTTTAAATAATGTTTTGTTTAAAACCTTAGTTATGTTTAATTATAATTAAAAAGTCCGATTATTAAAAAACTCAACAAAGTGAAACCAATGATTCACAAGCGGGTTAAACCACAGATCTGATAAGGTTGATTACTCTGACGTATTGCCATGGTATATAAATACTTGTGGTTATTCTAAATGAGCTGCCACTTCTAGACTGCAGGTGTGTATTCAGAAACGCTGGCTCAGGCACAGAAAGCTCCTCAAAGTGAATACAATAAAATCTTGCTACCCTGCTCTTGATTGCAGACATGGGTTATTCTACGTTAGCTCAGAGATTACCATGCTGTGTGGTGCAATACACCGTTATATGCTTTGCTTGAAGACTGTTCTTAAATTCCTCAGACCTCAAAAACCAGCTAATTCAGAAGAGAATATGGGCTTTTAAAGTTACATATATTTTATCAATTCAGCTTTCTCTTAGAGTGTAACTCACTATTTTAGGCCTCACTCTATACCTTTAAGAATGCTTTTATTGATGTAGTATTTTACACCTTGAGTCTTTTTTTTTTTTTTTAAGATACAAAATGACTAAGACACTCACTACAATCACCTTTTGTTTTGCTAAACTTCAAACTTGGTACTGTTACAATTTCTACTCCTGTACTCAAGGAGAAAACAAAAAATAATGAGGATGTTTATAAACGAGTCAGAAAGGAAAACTAAGCAGCAGGCTTAATTTGTTCCCTCCACACTTTCAACTCATGAAATACCATTATCTTAAAAATTGTGTGCTTTCAAATTTCTCCTAGGACAAGACAAGTGATGGTAAGGAATGATCTGTGTAGTTTTTTTGCACCTTACCCTTCCTTTTCTCTCTTTCAATTCCCACTCCTCATCAGATTCCCATACACATGAATCACAGGAAAACAAAGCAAAGAACAAAACCTGACATTGAGATTTTGAACATAGAATTCAAGTCTGAAGGATCAGAGCATATAACCACAATAATTCTATTACGACATTCAGATATTCTAGATATTAAGACCCTATTAAAAAGGACTATAAAACTGAGCTATTTGATGCCTTTGTTTTTGCTAATCTGGCAGACATTTTTCAGATGGCTATTGACACCAGCCTTATGGATGCGATATACAGGGAACCACGTTCAGAAATGAAACAGAAATAGGATTTTTAAGAAAAGCTTTGTTAAATGTATAGCATTTGCCTGAATATGAGGAATTCACATATGATTTATTTAGTAGCAAAGAAAGTAGCTTTTTATAAAAAAAAAAAAACAATTAATCACACTTATGAGCAAAATATAGTCCCATCGTACTCTGTGCAGATATATTTCATTTTATAATATACAAATTACAATAATACTGACAGGCTGATATAATGCTACATTTACACTCTACTGAAAAAGTTTTCTAATATTTAAAGAGAGGAAAAGGAAATTATGGTAACAAAACTCTGCTTTTGTTTCTGACTTTGTTTGCTGTTGAATTTATGTGATTATGTTTAAATCGGGTCTGTAACTAAACCCTACTGTAATTTCTCAAATCTCAAAATGCTTTTTGGTTAACTTGACATCAAATCTTTGTGTTCTACTGCCTGGAACACCAATATCTTCAGAAACAAATACCCAGATAAAACTTCAGCAGATTGCAATCCCGTATTTTGTGTTATTTCTTTGTCTCCAAATGTTGTTCAAGAATTTTTTGCTACTCTCTAATATGGAATTCTTTTAAACTTCCATTAAGTGACTAACTCCTCAGATGGTATATTTCTGAGTGGTTCCATTGATGATGCCAATAACACCAGCTGACAAACAGCCACTGCATTACAAAAAAAAAAAAAAAAAAATCCATATTTTTAATGACTCCCTTGCTGTCCTCCATGTACGTGTGTGTGTCATGGCATACAGCTTTCTACCATCTGCACCTCTTCCTTTTATATGTGTGCATTTTGCATTATAAATTGCTTGGCTGTGAGGTATCTTGACATTTGACATAACAGCAGGCCTGGGGGGGGGTGGGGGGGAGCGTAAGTGCTGATCATTAGATTATTGCTGAAGTATTCTCTTCTTTCCTCCCCTCCTCCCTCTGTTCCCTGGAGACACAGGTGTTAATAAAATCAAACAAAATGAAAATGGGTAAATTATTGCAAGCTATGAACACCTACATTGTGCCATGCCTCACTAGTTTCCAATACCACCTCATTCTTGAGACAACCAAAGAAAAAGATGCAATTTCATCCTGTAGACTGAGTGGTATAAGGAAAGGACAAAAGAGACAAGATATTGCAATCCAAAGGTCAGTGACCCACTCCCTTGTATAATTACAGCACTTCATTTATATCCTACCAATCTGTCTTTGGATGGCTGATAGTAAATTAGTAGCTAAAGAAGAGCAATTTTTAAAATTCCTTAATAACTAGTAACTGAGCTCTAAAGCTGGACCATCATATAAGGAGATGAGCAGAAGTACTAGCTTGCAATGTATCTTCTAAAAAATAATAATAAAGAAATACTTGAAGAGTTAGGTCAGATATAGAGATCTAGTTCTGTCTCTCACTGCTGCACTTCAGGAATCCTGAAAACAGATTTAAAACTTATTCCATACACCACACAGATTTTGAAGAGCTTCGAGTGTCTGAACCATTGTTGAGTGCAATATGCATCCCATTGAATCTTCCACAATGGATACATTTTATATCTGTTTTAAATGCAAGCAATTAATTTTTGTGCTGCATTCCTTATTTCTCATACTAAAGCACACAATAAACTGTGCTTTCCACTGCATTCTCCCAAGAAGGTTTCATCCAGTAACAAAACCTGTACAGGAACATTAGTGCTGAACTTTTTGTTAATATACATTAGGAGCTTATACTTAGATTTTGATGCTTGTGTTTGCTCTGTCTCTAGGTACTAGGCTAAAGCTTGGTCTAGTGAATCATGTAAGGACTTAATAGTCCTTTACTGTTACAACTGAATTAAAAAAAAAAAAAAAATAACCATAATAAGGAGAGTTCTAGTCTTGGTTTATCACATATAGCACTTCAGGACTTAAATTATTTGGCCCACTTTTAGGCCAATTTTTGCCTCCTGAATGGGGCCAACATTTTAATAGTCTGCTAGCCACTGTTATTGGAGCAGTACCGTTCAGCTCTTCCCATTATCATCTACTGAACAACCAGCTAAGCACAACAGGAAATTATTCTAGATCTGTAGAACTGATCAAAGAATCACTCAGTTTAGATCCATCCAGTAAATTGTGCAATGCCAGTGACTTACTGGGCTAAAAATTCCAGCACAGCAGTGTTTTACACTTTGATGCAAGCCACAAAAATGCTATATATTACACAATTTCATATAAACCTAAAGGGAAATAATTCTGTCTAAAGGCCTGGTGGAACAGAACAAATCAAGTTCTGCCTCTTAAGAATACTGGAAATTTAACTATTAAGGCCAGATACTTCAGGAAGCTCCTATCCTTACAATTGCTGTCAGCCAATCACGGGTCACACCCATGTTTCCTTTACATTCTAAATATTGACTGAAACTCTGAATTCAAGACTACAGCTTCTTAGAAAAAATATCAAAACCTTCCACTTGCAAAGCTGTCTAGCTATATTTATTTCAACCAGAGCACAGTAATTAATATTTATGAGGACGAGTGAAAGAAGGATGCTCACAGCAAAAGGGGATTATGAAAGCACAAGAATGTGTGAAGATGCCGATGGGACTGAATGAATGGCAGCTGAGGCATACTTGAAAGTGCGGAAGTGAGAAAAGGACAGGACAATAACATATATGTAGCTGTCTACACATACAGGCACAGAAATACCTTTTTTTTGTGCTTCATTCCACATGCAGTCCAGGAGGAGTCGTGGTACTAGTACCAAATACATTTACCACCACTTATTTAATGGGTTTATTTGACTGTTACCAGCATCTGAGACATCTCTGATTTCAGACTAATCAAAGTAGCAGTGGCTGGCACATGTTAACTTCTTCAGTGCTAAGTACTAGATCTGTTATGAGTTTTAAATGTGCATGTGTTGCATATTTCTGGATTTATATCTTATATGAATAAGACTAATCAAAAGTAGACAGAAGAGTGCTCTGGAAAGAACTTGTCAACAGTGTTTTCAGGTGAAAAAATAAAGAAAAATACAAGGTTTTGATCTGCAGAATGTGAAGTGTATTAAGTACAACAATTAAGCCAGAAGGGTAGATACTTTGAACCCATTAAAATTTCTTTTGAAGATGAAAGTAATTAGATTTCAATGAAAACTTGGAGCAGAAGCTCACACTGACATGAGAATATTTAACCTGTAGTCTACAGTGCTTCAAGCAATTGATAGTATGATAAATAATTGCTTGGCTATAGTAACCACATAGAAGGAAAAAAAGGATTACCCTAATCAAATACAGTCAGTGTGGTGTTGCTGTCTCTGTGCTCCACATTTCATTCTGAATTGTTCAGAAGTTTGCAGTTATAAAAACGGAAATCCTGAGTTCTGAAAGAGGAAATTGTAAAGGATTTCTTTTCCTGTCACCTCCAAGAAAACTTTGATAACATTCAGGGCCAGTTCTTCAGCTGGCATAATCAGTATAGCTGTGTTGAAGCCAGTGGATCATTGCCAATTTGTAACAGCTGAATGTCTGGTCTTACTACAGGGACAACCAACCCTATTAAACAACTTTCCTCCATGAACCTACTTTTTTTTTTTTAAATTAAGAATATTAATAGCCAAATATAATATTTATTGTCAGGAATACCTGTTATCTTCCTCAAGGTACAAGACATTCTCATGTGAGTTGTGGTAGTAATTAATTCTTACCCATATTTCAGTATCAGCACAAAGCACAAGCCAGCACTGTTTAGTGGTTCACCATACAGGCATTTTTTTATGCTATATATTGTAGATAGAGGGGAGTTCACCTCACTCAGTGCTCAGAGATGAAAAAAAGCCAAATAATGTTGTTAACAGAAGCCTAAACCAGAGATAATAGACCCCCCTGAAAAGGCTGAGCAAGCCTATGTTAGACAGCAATCCACATTGTAAACAGTGCTTTACAGTTCACTGTAAAGAAGAGAGACGGGTCAGAAAAGTGAAGACACTTGACATAAGTAAAAACTCCATGCCATAAGTCAATGGCAAAACCAGGATTGCTGTTAGAGGTTATCCCACTGAATGTACAGTACCCATACAGTCAGGGGTGAAACCACAGTGTGTCCTTCCTCACAAGAGGAGGTGGCATTTACAGAATAAGTAAAGATAGTGGGGAACAAAAGTTCAAAGCCTTTTCTATTTAATCTCTTTGCACTTTCCTAAACAGCCGGATCTTGAACATGCAGTGCTCAGCAATGCTTTATCAAACCCTCTTTGCACCCTGGGCAGCATTCTCCCTACATAAAATATCCCTATAGAACAAGAACCTGACTTCTTTTTACCACACAGGTACTTTCTGCATGAATCAAGAAGATACTACAATTCAGACAACACTCAGCACTAAGAGATTCCCCCTGAAGGGCTGTGTAGGCAGAGGATTTAATTTCATGAAGAACATGCAACATGAATTTTACACCCTTCTATTCCTATGCAGCATTTTCTTCACCCCAGAGCTCTTTTTTACCAAAGGATAAAACCTTTTTACTTTAATCTGAAGTTTCAGAAAGCACCTGGTGTCAGCAAGCAGTGACCACTCTGTAGTACAAAGTCTGTGGAGCAGGTGAGTGCAGACCCCCCACCACCCAATGCAGACCCCTTCACTCACAGCCAGCTGACCTCTCCTCAGGCACGTCTCTCCATGTCCTTACTGCTCCTGGGTCCAAGCTGCACGCAGTCGGCAACCTTGTCTTTCTCACCAGACTGAAAACTCAGCCCCTTCCTTGAGTCAAATTCCTGATGCCTTGCTTCACAGCTCTGTCTCATTAAGGTAACAAGGTGCATAGCTCCCAGGTGTTCCCAGGGACACAGCTCCCAGGCTCTCCTTACTACTTTCCTGCCAGTACTGGTGGGGAATGAATTCCACCATAGTTAAAGCCAAACTCTGAAAAGAAGCCATCTAGGAAGTGAAAAATAAACATTTTATCATGCATATAAAGAAAATGCTCTAGGGAAAGTAACTGATTTTGTGAAGCTTTTTGATAATAATCTTATTTCCTTTCTTTGACAAACAGGGGTTCAACCAACACAACTGACTGACTTGAGTTGCATAAACAGGCTGTCATAGATCCGCAGGACAGCTAGGAAGCATGATGGTAAGTGATCACTAGTGTGATGCTACACTAGTATCCAGTCACCTCAAATAACACAAATAAAGAAAAAAAGCCAAAAACACCACCAAAAAAACCTAACCTACAACAAAACCTATAAATAAAGACCCAGCTACTTTTAGCTATTTTAGCCATTAAAAACAATTTCCCAAGAGATTATTACTCTAGGGCTGTATATGAAGGTGAACAGAAGCCACTAGTCAAAGTGGCAGCTGTGATGAAAGAAACCAAGCCAGAAAGTAGATGACCTGTGGGAACCTGACAGAGAGGTCATACAGACTGAAATAATGCCATCACAGGGAAAGGGGAAATGTGGATGGTGTCCTTCAGTCAACTTCTGCAATCTTCCAGAAAGATTTGGTTTAATTTGAGGGATGAAGTTGTAGCTGGTTTGTTTCTCTCCTTAGTAATGAGATCTACTAAACGTTAAATTTATATTTGACAAACACACACAAACCCCAAAATATCAGTCTAACTTTTTAAAAACAGTCCCTTTCAGTATATTATCTCCCCAAATCCTGACCTCAGCAAGGTATGCTGCAAGGCTGCTGCAAGGCAACAATTTAAAAGCCAAGAATTGAAAAGCCAAATTGACCCTTTAGACAAATGGTCAAATACCACTGAAATTGTGGTACTTGCAAATAGATTTTAAGTTTAGCCTCTTTGATGCACAGCTGAGTCACGTGTGCCCCTAACAGTGCCCATCCGTAGCCCAGGGTTACAGTGATGTACTGATTATTAGAGAGGAAACTTTTTTGACTGTATACTACATATTATTTTCAAATTGCAGTGTAGGAAAATAATTATTTGAACTATGAACAAAACTTGTTAATAAGAGCTTCGCAGAAAATATCTTTGGAAAGTGAAACTTTTTTATTTAAATGCGAATGGAATCTCTGGAAGAGATGCTGAGGAATGACCTTCATAACTACTCAGACAATTCAACATCCCAATAATTTGCTCATGTATCCAGTAATGGGAGAAATCAAAGTTCTGTTTCTTGCTCTGGTAAAATATGCCAAAAGTCTGCATTGCTGATATCCTAGCTAACTGCAGGGCCACCCAAGAACTGTCATATTTGGGCATAACTGGACATATCTATCTTGATGTTCCTTTTCAGACCTTTTGCAGAATCTGTGATGAAAATATCCATTGAATTTTGTTTTTCCAAAAACCTCTTGCAAAGGAAGGTGAACCCAAAAGTTAAGAATGAATGAAGGATGCATCGAGAACAAACTCTGTTCACCAGTGCTAACAGAGCTAAAACACTGTAACCTTTCCAAGAAACCTGTTATATGATTGAATTCCTCAGATTTCAACAGGATAAGCACTAACTGTGGAGCTACCACCTATTTTGTTGCAAAGGTCTTTTGCTGTCATTTTTTCTGGAAATTCCACTGTTTGTGAGACTGAGAAAAGTTTGAAAGGAGCCCATGTCACTGGAGGATTCCACATCTGCTCCTCTGAGAGTGGCCGTTTTGCACAGAAATAGAAAGTTACTTTGTTACATGAAGCTGATGGAAAAAAAAAAAATGGGTGGACAAGATCTTGCATCAGTCTAAGATTGCTTCTTCAACTTCTACAGTAAGAGTAGTAACGATAGGGCCATGACAGTGGGTCACTATCATAAAGCTTTGTCCCTTTGATTGGCAAAAGTTCCAGTTGAACAATGTGCTTTGCATTCGAAAACACTGTTAAAAAAAAGATTTCATTGACATCCATAAAACCTACTCAGAATTCAGCAGAAAACTGACTTGTGTTGTTCTGTAGAATTTAAAACTCCTATTATTACTTTAGATAACCCAAGCAACTTGAGCACTTTCTTCATATAATCCAAGATAAATATTCCAAATATTTGTGAGGAAGGAAGGAGAAAAAGAAAAAAAGGCTTAAAATATTGAGGTAAACTGACATAAGACCCTCCCGGTACATTACTGAGTAGCTGTCACTCTAAATACTGTACATTTGGGATTACTACCACAACATAAAGCTATTCCTTTGCTGGTGTGTTACCGCATAGCCATACAACCAGACTACCTAGGCAGGACTAAAGCTGAAAACAGAACTCAGGCACACTTTAGCATTTGATGTTTAGAAAATCCTTTGCCCTTGCAGTATTTGTCATTCTATTATGGTAAATTTAGCTGGTCAAATTCTGCTCTTACTTGAACTTCACATCTGTCAACATAGAGTGTACAAGGCATACATCAAGGCAGCATTTAGCTCAGCACAGGGAGAGAGCTGATATTTGAAATACATTTTCTCTTTTGAAAGCCATACATATTTCCAGTAATAAATGTTGAAACAAGGTTCCCCAGGGTCATGCAATCTGTGTTCTTCCAACTCAGCTAAAGATGGTATTAAGGAACTAAAATAAAAAGAAATATTGTCATTTGGTTATGTGGTGTAATGTGCTTGATATCGTTCTTCTGACACTTTTAACACTTTGTTTAACAAGGAAATCAACATGAGCACACTAGCTGCTGCGGACTTCCAGGCTGAGGGTTTATGACAGGAGTGGATTGTCAGCTCGAAGGCTGTGTGTGTGCCACCAAGCCGACAAACACACACCACAGCACAATGCGGGGAGAGAGCTGGCTGCTCGCTGGATGGTAGAACTCAGCAGCTGGTACAACAGCAGCACTGCAGCCAGCTGCTGGCCTTATCTGACAGACAACAGCTGCAGACATCAAAGAGATTAAAAGAGAAAGGAAGGTGGAAAGAGGGAGGTAAAAAAGGAATGCACTTTACACTGGGTTTATGAAGATGTTACTTTTTTTAATGATATAAACATATTCTAACATTATCAGTTTACCTAACTTTCAAAAAGAAATATTAAGAATACTTGCAAATATAGACATGGAGCAGTAATTGGTCAAGCATCCTACTGGAGTCCAGGAGGTTTAATCCCATAAAACCCCCCATAGGACTCTAGTGAAAAAGATGCTCAAGAAATCTCAGTTAAAATTTTAAAGTTATTTTCCTCAGGTAAGTAGAAATTACCAGAGCAAGTAAACTTACTATAAGCAGTATGTACTGTCATTCCAATGTCTTAGTATTTTTTATACTGTGTATATGGAAGTAAAAATCACACCTGTTCAGAGTGCCCAAGATGAGAAAAGTCATCTATTAAGGTGTCTTTTTTCTGACCCTTTACAACGGGGAGCCAAAATAGAAAACATACTGATAAAATATGCTGGTTTATGCCTGTACACACCGTGTACATTTTTTCCTATTGACTAATCTTCAATTATTTCAGTTCTGTAGTCTTGCTTGTTCAGGCTTTCCAACTCTCAAAGCATCACTGAAGAAACCTTGCTGCAAAGCTTAACTCCAGCCAGTCCTCATCTTCTGCCAAAACCAGCACTTTCTGCCTATGTTTCCTTTATACAGCATGTAAACATCACAGCATGCCTCCATGTTAGCAGCCAAGTCTGGATGGAGCTAGGACTGACTGAGCCATGCACCTTGATCCTTGAGTTTAGACCTCTAGCTCTGACTTCATATTAAATTCAGCTCCGAAGCTACCAAGCCTTCCTAATTACTCCACTGTTTTCTCTTCTTCCCTACAGGCCCCACCTCTAGTGCATTGTACTACTGAGCAAGATTTGCTCCATCAGCCTTTATTCTATAAACTATGATCAAGGCTTGTACAGCTCAGACGCTCTTTTCTCCCTGACAGCTCTAACCAAATCGCTTTTCCAGGCTTGCCATTCCTCAGAACCCTGCCCAGCTTTGCTATCACCAACCCAGCATTTCCAGAATGCAGTTAAGTGCTTATCACTTAAAACTTTAAGTGCTAATTGCTTAGTAATGAAAACCTTAATTGCTGGGAGATTAAACCTTTAACTGCTAAGTGGCTGGCAGAGTTCCAGTCCATAACAACTAAAATTCACTAATATAACATTTTGAAATGCCCTTTGTATGAAAACAATTCTATACCCAAGTGTGTGAAAGCCTAGTTACAAGATGGTTAGGTATTTCCAGGGTTGAGAAAAACAAGTGGCTGAACTAGCAAAGACTAATATGGGATTAATTAAAATCTCAGTGTTCATCCTAGAAGCATCTAAATTATTAAAAAAACATTTCCCCCTTTCCTTTATTTTGCCTGCCTGTGTTCTCAGGTAAATTTATCCTTCTTGAAAACGTATGCCTCAAGAGAAAGATACTCAGTTTCGTCCTGATGTGGTCTTTAGGATAGAGGCTGAGGTGTTCTCACATTGTTAGGTTTACTATTGATTGCCAATGCTACTGTGTAACCTGAGGAACTTTCCTCACCTTCTAAAACAGTGTTATGATCTTGACTTTCACAACTTCAGAGAAAATACTGCCAGAAATGAAGCAACTAATTCTCTGTAGATTATATATTCCACTCCTTTACTGGGAGTGCTAACAGAGCAGAGTAGAGATGTTTAATGCAATGTTACTTGTGAGACACAAAAGGGCTTACACTGGATAATGAAAAGGAGACACAGGCAAATTTCTAACATACCATTAACTGCTCAATTGGATTGGACTAAATTCTTCAGTCTGCTTTCCAATTTCTAGAAACTGCAGAAGAGACATCATGAAAATATGTAGGACAAAGCATCAAGACTATATTCCTTAGCATCTTTTAATTGTATTCAGTTCATGTTCAAAATTCCAACCCATTTCTTTAAGATCTCTTTCATGTCACAAAACCTTTGCAGGGGGCTTGGACAGCATTGCCAAACACAGAGCAAGTATAGGGTCTCTTGCATTTACCTTCAGAGCCACAATGTGAGAAGCTTCTGGCACTCTGATGTTCTGTCAGTTTTTAATGCAAACTTTGGAAGTTCACGGACACGATGCTGCACAATCTGAAGAAGATAAATCACAGTTACTTCAAGCCAGCTGACAGCAGTTTAAGCAGCTGCAATCATCAACCACCAAGGGAGTTTCTTCTTTTATCTTACTAAATGCAAAAGTATACCAGGAACTGGTAATATCACTGGACTATCAGGAGTCCTGCTTTTACATAAATATCAGCAAGCGGTAAGTAAATTCTGTTGACGAAATGTAATAAAACAAAGACGGTTTCAAATATGACCATTCCCTGATGCATTCTGTAGCGCCGTCTTACTCACTTATTGCATGCTGCTGAGATTATAAGGTTTGCTTTTATCTGTCAGAAATCAATATTTCAAACATCGGATAAAAGAGGAAATTGAACTGGGAATAGGCTGAAGTGCTGTAAAAACTACAAAGCACAATTATCAAAAAGCACTTAAAGTACTTAATAGGACACACATATAAAAATGCTCAAATTAATGTCAGGGAACTATAATGAGAACTTTTTCTATGCTTTTTGATCCAAATGCAATGTAATTTCAGTGCAGCCTGGTCAGTCAATACAGTTTTCAATTTATATGAAACCCTAAGGATTTCTAGCAATCCATTTGCTAGAACTGAACCATTACATATGATTGGTTAATATTTCAATTTATTGAAAATACATTATTTTGTGTAAAGTGTTTAAGTTGTTGCAGTTTAACCATTATAAACAGTTATGATAAAAATAGATCTTTGGGTAAACAAAGACCTTACAGTCAAGCTTTTAATAAACACTAGTATAACTAGAAAATTGGATTTTAAGGGGAATAGACATAATAAGGAAAAACTGCAGATATGGGGTGGTGAGATGAGAGGGAAATGTTGTACAGAACTGATGCTTATCAGCACACATTAAGCTGAGAAGGGATCTCATTGTAAAATGTTGGAAACCATGGTTATTTTATGCAAAAAGTTCACTTTTAACTTTGATACTTTCCCCTTAGATTTATACATTCATTTATCATCTTTAATGCTATTGAGCGGGGGGTCTTTACAAAACTATGCTAGACCAGAAATCACTGCACATCTTTCATAGCATGTATAGAAAATAGATTGTGTGACCTTAGATTATTTTATATGAAATATGAAGAGCTGCAACACACAGAGGAGTTCTAGGTATAATTTGAGCAACTGAGACTCATACTAACCAAATGGCTGTATCAAACTGTATCACTCTCTTTTCTAACATTTGCAATAAGGAACAACAAGGGATTCTTTGGAAATTTTTCGTTGTGGAAAGTTATTCTTACCACTTACTCTTCACTTTTATATGTTAACCATGACACTTTTTTCACATGAGGTTTCCTTAGCTCAATCACAATTAAAATGTGCTTCTTATATGGAACTACATCAAATTCTCCGAACTTCGGACCAGACCATGGTTTCCATTAGCCAAACGTCTTCCCACCACCACTCCTCATTACAGTTTTGGGCCTAATCCAGTACAGATTCTTGGTTAACTTACTTCTCTATCACCCAGGCTAAGTCTAAACTTAGTTGCTTCTTCCATGTTCAAGATGCAAAACTGAATTTCGGTCCCTAGAATCCTGATTTGGGTCATAATTCACTGCTTTAAATTTTCCCCCCCTATCCTTTCCAGCTCTTCATATATATTTCCTTTTCCTGCTTAGCTCCTCATTAGTCTGCAGCCCCCATATTTCCACTTTATTCAGTAAACGATGTCACCCCGGCATGCCATACCGTTCTCCTTGCTTTCTATATGCTATTTCTATTTTTCCACTGCTTATTTGACATGGTTTGACCTTCCTAAGTAACTTGGAAGCTTGGTACCTTTTCCCTTTTCAGATTTCACAGCTTTTCGGAATGCTTGATTTTACTTTAATGATTGCAAGTGGGGATGTAAATGTAAAAAAAAAAAAAAAAAAAAAAGTAAAAAGGAATACTTGACATGAAATATTATTTCTAGCTTTTGTTTAACAGCATTTTAAACATTGAAGAACAAAGTATGCACAAGTCATGCAAAAATGATGTATTTTAATACACAGAAAGGAAACGGAAGAAAAAGCTAGAAAAGTATCCATGAGTATATGACTTGAAACATAACATATGTCTTACTATCTGCCAGTGTGGCCTTTATATTTTCACAGAGTTACATATGATATAAATCATGTAACTGCTGGCTACTCATGAAGCTGAATGAAGAAAGAACAGCATGCAGCAAACCCTAGAACTCAGACTCTGATTGGCGATACAGAAGTTCTGTTCGGATGATACAAAAAGAAATGCTGGGAGTTGGGAGGAGTGTTATCTGTATGAATCAAGACAGCTGTTGTTTAACCTGTTCCTGCAGATGTCCAAAGACAGAGGCTTCAAAATTTCCCAGGCAATATATTTTAGTGCTTTATTATCTTATTA
This sequence comes from Eurypyga helias, assembly GCF_000690775.1. Taxonomy (NCBI): domain Eukaryota; kingdom Metazoa; phylum Chordata; class Aves; order Eurypygiformes; family Eurypygidae; genus Eurypyga; species Eurypyga helias. The sequence continues at coordinate 63,804 of NW_010230603.1, forward strand.
ATATAAAAATTGGGTTGGTTGGTTTGTTTTTTTTTTTGGTCTAATCTGAAACTTTGCAACTCTAAGTCCTACTTCCTGGCCTATTTTAGGTGATAGAGAACAGGTTGTATTACTCCATTTTGCAATGTATTTGAAAACACAGTCCACACAATTTCATTCCAACTCCACTCTTGCTTTCTGCCCTTCCTCATACATAATGCTTTCCCCCAAAGTATTCCCAGATCTGGAAAAGCATTACAGACAAGAAGAATGGCTTAGGGTATTCACACTAAGTCAAGATTCCTGTTGCTGTCCAAAGTCTTCTGGAATTTCAGAGAAATCAAACACTCATTTTGTCAAATGGGCATAAAGCTGCTGTGGCTTCAGGTTGTACAGAGGACTTTTTACATCATATAGCTTCTTTACAGCATACAGCTTGCATGAATAGTACAAGCAGGCTCTGACCTAGACAGTTAATGACTTATGTAATTGGCCAGGTAAGACAGGTGTCAAGAATCTCTTAAGCTTCACAATACATAACCAAAACCAGCTTTCTAATAATTCTGGTTTTATGTATATTAAGCAAAATGAAACATGATTTGATTGAGGAAATTGGGAAAGAAATCTCCTAAAAACAGCGTTTTCACAAGTAAAACCAATGTTAACAAAACTGAAAATAAATAGAATGCTTCAGCTGATTACCATATTCACTTGAATGATGCCTTGAGCTTTCAGATTTTCTGAATTAACACACAGATCATATAATCTTTCCCAAATAGTATATATATCCAAATAAAAAAAACTAATAAAGAAATATTTTGTTTTAAAAACCAGTCTGAGTGGAAAACATTATATGATCTATTAAGGCAATTGTAGTTATGGCAGTTGTAATTGCATAATGCATTTCACAGAAGCTTCTTCTATTGCATCTTATTGTATTTTTTCTTTCAATTATTAAATATAGAGGCTTAACCTCAAAAGCAATGCACTTGTCTTTACATGCACTTGAATTGTTACTACCATTTAAAACTAATCAATGTTTTCTTTAGTACCATAATAGCTTATTTGCAAAGCACCTCTTTTAGAAAAATTTACATGGTATTCTGGAAGGAAACACGTTTCACATCATAAGCAAAACTCCCAATAAAGAGAAAGAGGGCTTGATTTTTATCTCAAAGTTTAGTGCAACTAAACTGACTTCAAGAGCTTAAAGATTTGTGCACAAAAGGGAGTTGCTACTAGATTATACCTGTGTGTTCATACATAATACAAGGAAAAACTATGCACTATACACTATCCTTACATCCTTAGAGAAGTCCAGGAAATTAATTTGAAAGGGTTCAGCATACAAATATATGCTTTCATTAATGTTAACAAGGAAACAAATGGTTAAAATCTCATTATTAACCAGTGTTTAAATACGTATTCCCTGGAAATATTATATCACTCCCAACCTGGATATTCAATTGCATAAAACTCATAGGACACCAAGGTCTCATGGAGTGGTGGAAAGCCCAAGCTACTCCAGTAAAGTCAATGTATGTGCTCAGATTGCAGCCTGACACCAACAGGAATGTTCACACCACTTTTGTCTAGGAATATAAGGGAGGTATCTAAATTAGTCTCTGTAGACTCCTTTGGAAGTAGGTCACAGAAACAAAGTTAAGCAATATGACTACCCCTAGTGTATCAAGTTCTGCACTTATTCAATAAACAGAATCTTAATGAAGGAAAAACAAAGTTTCCACAAAACTCACAAGCAGGCATTTTTTTGTTTCCAAATGTAAATACCTACTGCTTTAATAAGCAGATCAACTCCAGTTCAAGCTATGCCTGTACTTAGATACATGCAAACCCGTTTATTCCAGTAGGGTAGCAAGCCTATCACTAGGATGAAAGTTATAAAAACAAGTTAATAGGGGTTATAATAACTGAACATTTATAAATAGAGAAGTCATTGCAATGCCTATGATCAGAACAGAGAATTTGATACGGATTGTCTCATGCATCTTCTTCAGCTTCACAGTGATATCTGTCTGTTGGAGTTCTGCAAAGTATTGGTTCATTCTATTTAGAACACAGCCTTTTCCAGAGTAACAGTTCCATCTCATGCAACACCTTCTGCTTACACTTCCAAAGTCTCTACTCTTACCTTAATTATGCATCGTTCTCAGTTGAACATTACTAATACTAATGGTGGTAGCTTTCCAATATTAGCCAAGCAGAAGATGCAGCGTGGAGGTGCTCTTCAAAATTTTGTAGCTTTGCCAATAAGTGTTAAAATCACACAAGGAGCTGAGTGCCTTAACTAGCATTGCTGCAGTGTAAATTGGGTATTGCATGCATGGATAAGTACAATTAGCAGTTGCAGAAGTTAAAGGCCTTGTGGGCAAATCATTGCCTGTTCAACATACACCAAGCAGAGGAGTGTGATTCTGTATTCCTTCCTGTTTTTACATACTACATTTTTTTTTTTTTTAATCTGACTCTCTTACCAATATAGTGAGCAAAACGGACAAATTCAAAAGTAAGGATGCATACTTTGAACAATAAGGACAATAAGTTATTCACCTGACCTGTTCAAAGACAGAAGTGTTTACCTATGAAAAGGGTGGGGTTCAAAAATATGTGTATTTCAACACAGGCCTAGAAACAAGAAATAGACATTAAAAAATAAAAAAAAACCCACCCAAATTTAAATTAGTAAAGTTGTGTTGAAGAATGCAGAATGCCAAGCTTTACCAAAATGAAGAAAGAGAATTATAAATCAAAGCATTGGACAGTATGGCTGCCCACAAAATAATGCAACAACTTATGACAAAGCATATGCCACCAATTTATTTGCTGCTGGAGACTGAATAGACTGAAGTCTTACTCCTTTGGTAAATTACATGTTTCAGAATTAATCCTGTAGTCTGCAGCAGGTAGCAGATGCTTTATAAGGCAACTTAGAGCAGACAGTCACCTATTACTGCTCATTATTTAATAGCACTGCTTTAACTCTACTGTGATTGCCTTCACTGTTGGCTAGTTTCTCTTACAGGTTCATGTTTTCACAGTCCTTTTCCAGGGTTTCACACCTGCTTCCAGAGTATTACAGTGACTCCAGCTGACCCAGTGAATAACAAGCAGCAGCTGGGAGAAATTTCCTGTACAAATTGTCCTAGATGAGCTTTACCAAAAGCATGAATGTCTTTTCTTATCAACTATTTATCATTTATCCAGCTAAAAAAATTGTGTATATGTTTTCAATATTACTCACTGTCAGTTTTGTGCAGTGCAAAATGGAAATATGCAGCTTATGACCAAAAAGCTGTCAGAGTCCATGATATAAATCATTATTATGTGACGGATAAGATAATTCTGTTTGCAAAGTTAAAAATGCATAAAAGTTGCAATGTAGGGCAAAATTTGACAGGGGCCAGCAGAAAGGACAGAGATGACAAATTTTCTATGTATTTGCTTGTCTAGAAATTACAGAGAAATTACCACACCAGTGATCCAACAAATCTGAGGCAAAGCCTCATGCAATTTGCATTAACTTAATTTTTGCTGAGCTAAATTTCTTTAGAGATTGTTGAGAACAGATGAGAATGTTTTTCAGGGATTCTCTACGGCAGTGAACATGGTTTTCACTGGGTTCATCTCTGTGATTTGAGAGAAATATACAGAGAAAGGCAACGGTAAAGCTTAACTATTTGAGCAAATTCAAAGAATCTGCTGAATTCAGTAAAGTTATTCCAGATTTTTTTCATTCTAACTGGCAACAGATTTTGGTTCAGATTCTTCTATAGCATCAAAAATTTGTTAAGATAACAGCCTCCATTTTATATATAGGATTATTTCCTGTACAAGTTTTAAATCATATATTCCAGTACACTTACGACCATGAAATGGGAATCCATTATTTAGATAATCTAGAAAGCACAGCCAATATTTTGCATTTGCAACTTTGAAAACAATTTAATAGGAGGCAGCAGAGTATGATTGTATTTTATCAGTTTATTCCAAGTGCTGATAATACATATCATCTATCGCATGTACTCTTACATTATAGAAATTGGTTCATCCCCCAATTTCCTTTTATTAACCAAGATTATCTTTCCAGCTGGTCTTTAATTAAATATTTCATTAAGGATCACTAAGGAATTATATATAAACTCTTCATAGTTCTCATTGTTAATCACTTCATTCACAAGCAGCTATAAATTTGAATTTTGCATTCCAGTTTTACTACAAAGCCTTTTTAGAATAGGTACTGGGGAAAGGAAGGGAAAGCACAACAAAAAATCTTAATTTCTGAAAGAGAATTTTCCAATTATATTCATTTAAATAATAAAGAATTTAGAGGCTTTAAATAAGTTGTTTGGAAATTGAATCCTAGGATTTTTCATTCTTCTTCATTCTGGCTAAAATAAAGGCATCTTAAAATCATAGATTATTCCCTGTCTTTGAACAAGGTGGGTGGTGGTGAGAGAGTGCTAGGTAGATGCAAGGTAGTAATGGATTATGCAGATTTTTCCTCTTCTGGGTCACTGTCATGAATCTGATCCAAGACAGCAGTGACGAAATGTCAGTGTCATTTTATGGCTTTTAGCATGAAATCCTGACCCAGTGCGGTCAATGGCAACACATGAGGGGTGCCAAGATTTTCACCTTTCAAGTCTCCAGTGTGCAAAAGGAATTAGTCTGACCCAGAATCCATTGACTTATAGAGAGTTATACTAAGTTCAAAGTCCAGATTTTTAAAAGTCCTTAGGTGGTGATTTGCTCACGCTTTGAGCATATAGAAATGGATCCTTCAGATTATTCGAAGACTTAAATCTGTAGCATTAGAATTATAAACATTTATCCTGAAAGTGAAATGTTCTGATGCTAAACATGCATGGTATCACAACGACATCCACATCCTGGCTTGTGTGTCCTGCCATCACTCCTGTGGCCCACCCCTAGCCTTAGCTCAACAGCACTTCTAGCCCACACCCCACTTCCAACCATTTCTCTTCCCTCTTCTAAGATCTGGGAGAAGATCTAAGTCCTGAGGGCTTCTCTGCTACAGCTATGCAGGGACCATGTTTTCCCTTCTGGACAGGAAAATGCCAAGCAGGAATTCTCAAGGCTGTGACAGGAAAGCAATCCTATAGTGAGGTGTTAAATGGTGTGGCCCCCCAGAGTGTAAGTTGGATGTGGTCCAACCTGGAGTGCTCAGGAGGAGCTGAGCGCCTCAGAGGTGATTCACAGCAGCCGCCTGCTGACCCAGCCAGCGTCAGCAATGCCCCAAACATTGCTGCCTAAAGTGAGGTAACACCGAGAAAAGAAACAAGCCTTTAAATCAAGTTCTTTTCAGCAGCAAAAAAGACTCAGCCATGTGGAAGCCATAGTATGAGATATTTTAATGAACTATGCCTTTTCCATGACTGAGCAGAGCTCAGTTTTTAAAACTGTGACTGTAGAACTTGTTGGCAAACACTCCTCCAAACATGATGTGAAGTTATTTTATGTAGTGATTATATTGGCCAGAAGACGTATGAGACATCGTGTCTTTACCCTCTTTTTTCATAAGACATGCCTCCCCTTGCTCCGCTCTCTGAATTACTGTGATCCACCAGGCTGAGCACTGGAAAAGGGCTGCTTTCACCACATATATTCACTTCTCTTGCTTCTTTCTCTGAAGGCAAAATCCTTGTCCCAGGTGACAGGAGGTTCAAAACCTCTTGGACTACCATGTTTGTGGCCCTCAACAAATTTAGCATAGAGTGTGGCTTCTACTCTGCATTCTGTCTAGTCTGACAGTCAATTCCCAGAAAGTGCACTACTACAGACTGTGAGGTTTCTCTCTGCAGTACAGGAATAGTAGTCCTTTATGTCAAACTGACTAAATTAACCAAACAAGGAGAATTCATCAAACATCCTTTCTGGAGTGATTAATTTAAACAAAATCCTTACCAACTGCCTGAAGACAGGCAGAGTTAGCTTGTTATTTTATTTCATTCAGTTTGGTAGCAGTTGTTTTGTAGAAAGGATGTTACAAGCCACTTTAATTCAGCAGTTGTAGGACCCTACCTCCCAAGTCTTACAATTTTACAGGCTTGAAAATGTTTGATTCTGAAAAGGAAATAAGAATATAAACTAAGCTGTCAGATTTTGAGTGTTTATCCAAGGTGAAAATAAATCCCCAATATTAAATTATTTGTTCAGACCCTCCAAAAATACTAAGGTACACCAATATATGTCTTGCTGAAACATGTGCTTTCCAGAGATATTTCACTTGTACAAATGCACACTTCAGGCATATGTTCCTAAAAGGATTTAGCTATGCTGAAAACCACCCAGGAATTAAACCGGATGAAAGCATGCTGAAGAAGTTGTTGGAGGTTTAATTACCTTTTCCTTTTTGCTCTTTAGTGGGAGTTCTGAATTCTGGAGGAGTAAAACTCCAGTCTCTACTGTATTGAAATGATATTTTTTTAGCACTCCAATCATTGTCTGTACTTGACTAAGACATTTCTGTGCTAAAGCAGGTGCATTTACTTTTCAAGTATTATTTTACTAATCAATTGAAAAATTACCTCCATGAATGACAGAAGTGCAGACCTTTGGAGTATTTCATTAAAAGGAGCAAACATTAATTACAAATCCAGCCCAACCTTTGCAGACATAAATTATGGGACGGATCTATTTTCTCCATGCTTAATTGCAAGCAGTGACTAGCTCTTTAAATTATTATCTCCAAGGCATGAATGAAATTAGAATGGATTTGGATTTGATGATATTCTCAAGGCTTATTTGTATCTAAATAACTTGGCCGTGTACTATCTGGTGATATAAGGAAAACCATGTGAAATGCCTTTGAGGGTCTAAACAGTGGCTAGCTTACCATGAAAAAATTGTGAACGGCAAAATGGAATTGGAACCTTAAAGTCTCTGCAGGAAGGGAAGCCTAGTTGCAGGTTTAACAGTGGGATAGTTAATATCATCCAAGTATGTTTATTCTAATCTAAATTCTAAAAAGTGTAGCTGTTTGTAATTTTCTGAAGCATTCACATTTCAGGCAGAATTTTCCAGGCAGTGTCTTTCCTAAAAGGTAATACTTACATTTCAAGAAAAATAACTATTTTTCTAGTGAAATAAAACACACTTGCCACAGAATTAAGAATGTTGAAAATTTTGAATTTGGAATAGCTACAGTACTGACATGTTTATGATCAAATGGAATTAGGGCAGGAAAATAGATGACTGAAGTGCCTTTGGTTCGTTGAAAGCCAATTTTGAATTAGTCATGTTTGTTGATACAAATTAGAATTTCAAAGACATTCAACAATGGCCAAATTTTCAAGTGATCTTTTCTCCTGACTAATACATGCTTTTACAGCATATTCTCTACTTGCCTTTTTGTCCTTTTGAAATCTAAAGAATCAGCAATTTTTTCTTTGTTTTTGTTATCATAGTCCTAAAACTTAGATGAACAATTAAGCTGTTTTTCCACAGACTTTGTCAGTAGCTAAAGTCAGAAACCTGGAAAAGAAATTTCCCAAATTTTAAAATAGTTCTACATAATCTATCTCTCTACTGAGCTCTACTTTACCTATGCCAGTTTTAGAATTCCATCTGTTTTCCATGGGAGAAATATTCAATGGTTACTATTTATGATGGAATGCCTTAAATTATTATCATACAGTAAAACTCCCTTTCAATTTCTAAAAACATGTTTGTTCAATACATGAAGAAAAGAAGAAGCAGAACAAAATTAAAAAGTGAACATGCACAGAACTAAAATAAATGAGCACAAAACTGTGTGATAAGCCTCAGAGTTAAGCAAAACTGATCTTGAAGTTTCTGAGCACTTAAGATACGGAGACCTTTCTGTCCTTCTCTGTTTAAATAACTTAAAAATCCATTCCCACAGGAAATAAACAGAACTGTATAAATGTAGATAACAGAAGGTGCAGTTTACTATGACGACTGAGGAATACATATAGAATGCATGGATTTATTTTTTCTTCAATACAATGATGAAACCAGAAATTTATTTTATTGTAAAATGTATTTAATGAATTAGATTTTGTATCAGAAACAGAAAGTTTCTATCTCTCTTCTTCTATGAGAAATATGACCTTTATACACCACTCAGAGTGTTGGCAAAGGAGTCTAAGCAAGGACTCACTATGGGTATTGCCTCCCCCATGTTTTTACTACCCTTCTACCAAAGAAGTTAATCATTTGGCATTGCATACTTTAAAAAAATTAAAAAAAAACCAAACCCAAACAGATAATGACTTGCTTGGAGTCCAATTTACTTGTGTCATGATACAATAAATACCAAGCTGAGTTCTCACAGTATTAATCATTAACATGGGAGAGGGCATTAGCTTAAAATACATTCCTTCAACTTTTATATGTTTCATGAATATATTTGTAGATATTTTAACAGCCATTTCAAATATGCTGAAGACATAAACAAGTCCAAGTGCTCCCGGAAGATCTTTTTCAACTTTTAACTTTTGGATATAAAGTTGCCAACCATCTCTACTGTCAGAACAGCCTCAGAAAGCAGAACAATGAAAGCTCTGCAAAGCTGGATTCTAGTAAGTACAGAGGAAGCCCAGATCAGATTCAGAGAGCTTATTTCTGCAAGACATCGTGCAAAGAGCAGGGCAGGGGTACCTATAAAAGGCAAAATATTCTGATATGGTACTGATTTTTTCCAAATTTTCTAATGTGACAGACTTCTCAGGCCTATAGAAAAATGTTTCTCATTCTTCTGAGTTGAAGACTGCAACAACATCAGAAGATTACTTGGAAAATATATATTCTGCTGGAAGGTTAGAGATTGGTTAAAAAACATTAGAAGTAATATGTCCAGCACAGAGAAGACTTAATGGGCTTCATAATTTTAAGTGTCTTCTTTAGGAGAGGGAAGAGTGATAAATTCTATTTGCTTGCATTTTGGAAGTATTTATGTTCCCTTTCTTCTCCATGGTATTTCAACCTAATTTAAAAGTGAGGAGTTAAAGATTGATCTGGAGCTTGGGAAAAGCAGTCAAGCAGAGGACCACGGGGGACAGGGTGAACCCTTTAACCATGTTGCATGAGAAGGGCAATGCTTGGCAATCTATTCCTGGGAATGATAATATCATAGGTAACCTATTTGCTCTGGAATCTAAACCAGAGCACCACATTTAAACCACCTGCATTTAAATAAATGTAAATATGTTTTGGGTATCTCCCCAATGAGACAGTGAGTGGAATGTATGTTTTTTAACAGAACTGGACAAATTTGTCAGTCTTAATAGTATAACATTCAACTAATTAAAAAATTTGGTGACTTTTTTTTCTCCCTAAAAACAAACAATTCCAAAATCTACTTTGGATCCTCTCATTGAACACCATGTCATTTGTATTTCTTTAGAAAGCAAAACATCACTAACAATTACTGGTTTTAACACCTTGCGGCTTATATATAGTTTCTCATATAAGGAAGAAACACCTTAAGCACTGTGTGAACCTAACACTGATCTAATTTATAAAATGTAGAAAGGTTGGAGTAGAGATGGTAGAAAATTGGTTAAATGGGAGTTTTAAAAATTAAGATATTTTCTTGATCAAGGGTTATGGAAAACACAAAAGACGTAAGCGTATGTACTTTTAATCAACAGGTACTTTTTTTTTTTCCTCTGAATACGGAATTGCAGAGAGAACTTTGCTTCAAGTCGCAAAGAATTTTAATGGAAATATTGCCAAATCATGATTTACATCTAAATATTAAACACTAGTTTATTAATGCCTGTTTTATAGTCTAAATTGTAGGTGAATGTTCATTCAGACATTGCTGTGCATCAAAACAACATGCAGTAATTACAACTAAGAAGACACTGTGAACCAAGACTGTTTGTGAGCAAAGGCTGTCCTGAGGCACATCCCAGGTTGTAAAGCATGCGAACAGCTTCTCTGCCCCATGGATGTTACAGCCTTTCTAAGATGGGCTACAGCATTTCATGGAGCAGGCTGTACCATACTAAAGGGTGCCAGTCATGGGGACATTGTCTGTGACAGTGAGGACAACAACACGGGACTAATAAGCAGCTCAACTGCATTTCTTACGTAAGGACTACAGCATGAATCTATTTGACCAGAGGACCCAGGAACACTGCTTCCCAACTCTGGTGCAAACATAGGCTACCCCCAGAGTTCATAGGGAGTATTGAACTGGGCTTGTTCAGCCTGGAGAAGAGGAGGCTCCGAGGAGACCTCATTGCAGCTTTCCAGTATCTGAAGGGGGCCTACAAGGGTACTGGGAGAGGACTTTTTACAAGAGCCTGTAGTGATAGGACAAGGGGTAATGGGTACAAATTGAAATCAGGGAGGTTTAGATTAGATATCAGGAAGAAATTCTTCACAGAGAGGGTGGTGAGGCACTGGCACAGGTTGCCCAGAGAAGCTGTGGATGCCCCATCCCTGGATGTCTTCAAGGCCAGGCTGGATGAGGCTTTGAGCAACCTGGTCTAGTGGAAGGTGTCCCTGCCCATAGCAGGGGGTTTGGAACTAGATGATCTTTAAGGTCCCTTCCAACCCTAACCATTCTATGATTCTATGATTCTATAGAACTCTGGACACATCAGTGCACCTGCAGCCTGGTTTCAGTGTACTGCAACAAGTCTGTGTGCCTGGACATGGAGCAGTGCATGGGAGCAGCCTCTGTGACCACCAACAGGACTGAGGTGGCACAAGATCTGCCGGGTAAATCCGATTTTTGTCTGTAGAAAACATGAACTAGTATGGACCACCAAGGCCAGAACAGGTGGGTTGCACAGCCCCCAGTGTGAACCACGCTGTATGAGAGAGCTGCCCAGAGCCTCCCTGTGGTCCCCAGGGAGGTGGTGTGCCGCCCGGGGCTGCCAGCCGTGCTGGGATTTCAGCAGGCAGCCCACAGGAAGGCTGGTCACCCTGACCACTGCTGGTCTATGCACAGAGCTACAGACAGACAGAGCTGACAAGGGGGTGAATGAGTATCACGCTGGGGCTGCAAAACACCTGCCTGTAAGTCATGCACGTAGTTCTCATTCTACACTTTTCTCCTTTGTCCAGCAAGTTCTAAAATAACAACAGCAGCATCAGTACTAGCTCTACCCAAATGAGAGAACACATGTGTAGGGACATACATCTGTTCAGTGATTTTGAAATGAGTTGGCTCCTGGCTGTGTCTTCCTCCAACCTATTTTGTTCTGTGTTTTCATCTGAAATCTGACATGGGGTAACAAATTATTATTGTATCTATTTGAGCTATCCCAACCCTTTAAATACTCAATCACCTGTAAATTGTGAACAACCTTGTTACATATAGTGTAATCACTGTGGATTGAACTCTCAAATGATAAAGGCCCAGAATGGTTCAAACAATATTTCTTGGTCTGTCTTTCTCTGACAGCTGAATATGAATAACAATTTATTTTGGCCAAAACAACCAATTCCAGGTGAATTTATGTCCTTAATGGGAGATCTGCCATGACAAACAAGAACGGGATGTAGCTGTATGATTCAGTACATTCTAGTCAAAAGTGGAATATCTTAAATCAAAAGTTTCAGTAGACTTAAAGGTGCCTGCTGAGCCTCTCTATTAAATCCTCATAATAGCGTGACAAGCTAGAATTCATGTCTTCTGCTTATTAAAAAGAGGGCAACCACTAGGATAAAATAATATTGAGAAATAAAATTTACCTTGGATTAGTTTCATGTAAACATAAAAAATCAACTTCTCAGAACTCACATGAAAAACATAACGTAGTTAATATTAAATACAATGATTATGCAACCTATTACTTTTACAGTTTGTGCTCGTGTGTCCTTGATTTCAGCCCTGTTTTGCTTATGATTAATGAATGACTCACCTTCAGTACTCTCTCATGTATTTCATACCTCATTATGAATTTGAAAAGGTCAATTTGTTACTTGAAAACAGCAACACATGCATGAAAATTGCAACAGTGTTCATAAATGCAAATGACATTTTTATAAATAAATTGCTATTGCCCAGTACTATATGTTGTTTTAATAATTTACAATTTCTAACTGCTTTTGATACCATTTTGAAGAGTATTCGTAACATATTCCCACAGAATAACAGGTGAAACTTCTGCACGTGTTTTGTATGAACGTCAGGAGTGTCTGTGCACTCCCTGTACAGCCTTCCACACAAATCCTAGAATGACACCCAATGTACTTAACTTTTTCTGTCTTAACTTGTCAAGATCCTATGCTATAATTTCTCATGACTTCTCATTTGTTTTGCTTGGAATTATTTTACCAGTGTTTGATACTTTATGATGTTATGTGATTATACTGTCAGCATTCAGGTAGGGACAAAACTAGGCTAGAAAAATCGAGGGAAGTTTTGTGCATATTAAGCTCATAACTGTTAAAGCAAACCCACTAACCTATTTATACTAAAACCAAAGTTTCATACCAGCAGTTCACAGCACTGCTTTTTTGTTATTATTGTTGGATCCTTTTTGTATTTTGATAATTACTTTCAACTACAGAATTTGGTAGTCGCAAAACACTTTCTTGAGCAGAAAAAAATTGGCTCGGGTGACATCAGTGCTAAATCCCATTCTGTGGAACACTCAAAGGCATAACCCAAAAAGTCAATTTTTTTGTCTCAGTTTACTGGAGGTAAATTCTTAAATCACTTGGGCATCGCTGTCAGAAGATGACAGTTACCAGCTATAGGAAAACACCTGTGATAAACTGATAGCTGGAGGAGTAGAGTGTGGTACCTAGAGAAGCTCAGGGTAACTCCATTCAACAGAATCACTCTCACAGCTGGCAAACTGCCTTGGGAACTTGGTAGTGGCACAGAAATTTCCTTTGGGACATAGGACAATTAATGCTATTCACAGCATTCAGTTCTACAACTATCCAAATACAGGGTCTGTGCAGTCTACATGGCCTGTGAGGTTAATTATGGATTGGGCAATACTCCAGAATGTATAGACATACCCAGGCTAACTTTAAACTGGGCAGTTTGGTGATTTTTGGCACTGCAGCTAGGGCTGCACATACTTCAGTGTGGGCTAACCCAGCTACTCCAGAAGACTGCAGTCTGCTCCATTCTCATCACTCTGGCCATGTTGTCCACACGAACAAGTGCAGGTTAAAGTTCTGCAACAGAGACTTTACTGTGCAAAGGCAATACCTCTAAAGCCTCGACGACAGCTGCACCCAGCTCCAGCAGAAAATAATCTGTCTTTATGTGGTACCCTTTTCAGTTTCTGGCTCATAATGCATAAGCAGCAGCACCTGTGCCTACTATTTTTGCCCTGTCTCGTTTGCAGCTGGATTATGGCCGTGAGGTTTATTCAGGTGAGGTTTATTCAGGTTGGATGCTGAGGCTACCTTTGACTGAGAGCAGACCAGAGTCCATGGACTTTATAAACAGAAATGTAAAAACCAACCCCAACCAATTGCATACTTCACTCTGTACAATATGCATGGCTGTTTGTGGTGCCAAGTTCAATAGCTTAAATGTTGTGTCACCACTAAAAATAATAAAACTGAGCATGGTTAGTAACTGCAGGTTGACCTTCAGCCTTGGCTTTGCTTAATATTGAAGCTTTATGTTTTCCCTCAATTTGTTCAGAACTCTTTGTACCATGGATTATTAATCTATAACTAAACATTGTCCTTGGTGTTCATCTAGATGACGATATTTGGAACCAACACCAATCTATTATCTTTTCTTTGAATTTTGTAAACATGTTCATTGCAGACCTTTATTCTTCCTACTGTTTCAGTGAAACTGTACAAGAAAAAAAAATAATTGTTTATTCAGGATCATTGTTTTAAATCACATCCCACCTATGGTGCACTTTAGGATCGCTGAACAGTTTGACCTCAAAATTATCAAAATCAAATAGCCATCCCAACACTGCTCCTTTAGTCCTGCCAAGCTCTATATTAGTTTTCAGTGTGAATAAAGAAGAGAACATACTTATGTATGGAAAATGTAAGAAGGTAATAAAAAATGGTAAATTTGACATAACTTAGTAGGAAGTATGTGGGAAAAAAAAAAAACAGTGAAAAAACCCCAAACTAAACCAAACCAACAAACTTCCTGAAGCTGTAAGAAAATCTGAGTTTGTGATTGAGATAGTAGAAATCAGAGAAAACTACAGAAGGCAGGTCTGAATATATTACTACAGAGTCTGAGTATCAATCTTCAGCATAGAATGACCAAACCCAAAACATATATACTATGGAAGAACTGAAGTTATGCAATGACGATTTACCTCTAAGGATTTAATCTTTAGTAAGTGGCTTCCAAGGTAAGCAACGAGAGCATTTAGTCACCTCAACTATAACGAAGAGTTCACTTATGGCAAATGCTTAGGATAACTAAAACTGGTTTCATTTAACAGGTGTTACTTCCATTACTTGAAGTATAACTATTTCAAAATATCATTTATTCTTTTTAATTATAAAAATACCAAGAAATATTTTCAGGAACTACCCAGTCTTCACTGTAACTCAAAACAATCTATATGGCTTAACTAGATGTTTATGCTAGATTTTTTATAAAGGATTTTAAACCAGAACCTATGGCAACTCATTAGAATAGCCCAGAATTTCTACAGAGAATCTGGAGTGAGCAAATAGAAGTAGGTAATGTCTGTTGTTTGCAATTCCCAAGAGAATGCAAACAAGTCTCCTCAGACTATCAAAAGAACTACATGTCTTGGCTTTACGGTTAACAAATATGATTTTCCCAAAGCGTTCTTTAAAAAAAGTCTTTTTATCTTAAATTTCCTCTATAGAAAATAAATGTGTATACAGCTAGGGAGAAGGGATGATTGGTTTTTTTCAAGCGATAAAATAACACAGTAGCAATATGACACTGGGTTATTGGGATATTTCTTCCAAACTGCACTTACTATGGTCCCACAAAACTATAGTTTTGTGGCATAAAGATGGCATAAAGAAAGCACCATTTAGAAAAAAATAAACAATTCACTTATCAGCATCTGGGAACATGAAATATCCAAAAGGACCCTAATTCCCACCTTGCCTTTCCTTCCTTCATGTCTGCCATGGACAGTGACTCACACGTGCAGATACCACGCCAGAAAGCACCTTACAGTCCCTGTTTGGAGCGCTGTGAAATGCACAAACACAAACCTCTGCATTTATGAGCTGCTTGAGGGAGACGTGTGGCAATGTCCTCACTCCCATGTTTTTCCATTGTTACTGGACAGACTAGATGTCATACCTGCTTCCTACATGACCTGAGCACTGAACACAAATTGACTTTGAGGAAATATATTTCTGTGTATTCCAGAAACCAACACTGCTTTTATACCCAGGTAGCTGACATAGCTAGTTACACAAAAAAATATGCAAACACATGAATTTAAAGAGGGAGAGGGGAACAACAGTTCACAGAAGCACAATATTCAGAAATTTTAAGTGAGTGTTTACCTTTGGATTACCACTATTTAGACAACTAGGCCTTCATCTCGCCCAGCTCTACCATAAGATAACACTCACATGTTGTTAACTCTGAATATAATAAGTAACGCTTGTCTTCAGGACAGTGACCCTTGCTATCGCTACCATGCACACATTTACATTGCAGACTACTACTAACCGACATTTCCTAGGCACCCAGGGTACCAGGGCAGCCCAAGCAGAATGTGCATTATATAAACGCAGAGGGTGAAAATATCAATGTCATAAACATCAAAACTGCAAACTGCAAAAAATTATAGAAAAGCACATTCGGCCCTAACACTCTATTGAGGCAAATTGACCAGTGGTATGAATTCAGGCCCATCCTCAAATCTGAATCTGTAAATTACATCTTTTGGACTCTCAACTAACAGACACCTGCAAAACTGTGGGAGCTTAAGCTACTCTTCAGATGATTAGATTCTCTTTCATTGCTTTTTG
The DNA here is from genome assembly GCF_000690775.1 of Eurypyga helias. Lineage (NCBI taxonomy): Eukaryota > Metazoa > Chordata > Aves > Eurypygiformes > Eurypygidae > Eurypyga > Eurypyga helias. The sequence goes on from NW_010230603.1 coordinate 79,725, forward strand.
AAGGTTGGTTTACAGCAAGTGGGGATGCAGAGTACATAAGGCATTCAAAGAGTAGGTCTTGGGGGAAGGCAAAGTCCTTGAATGTTTAGCACATTTTATAGATAGGTCTGGAATATAGGATGTGGATGTCGCAAGAGGGAAACAATGAGGTGACTGGCAGCAAAGAACTCTTCGAGCTGGAGCAAATGTGAAGGTAAAAGAGAATCGAAATAGTGAACCATCTGCTTTCTAATGAAAACAGCTCTACTTGTCAGCAACATCCAGAAAAAATGATTTCTTAGTTGGAGTGTATAACCAAGGGAAGTAGCTTTTTTGCTATATGAGGTAATACACTCAAATGATGTATGACTTAGATAATAGTGTGGGTTAATGATCTTCAGCTGGATCAGGGAGTAAAACAAAGTAATTTCATAATACAGAACATGATGGATTAAATCATGTTAATACTGGGTATATACATTAAAGAAAATGATCTTTCTGGCATACTAAATGGCAAAATAAAAAGCACTTTTAGTAAGTTATATGATTAATTAGTCTGCCCTTTTATTTATGTACCATGATAAAGTAAAATGTACTTCTGGTTACCTCCCAGGCAATTATTCTAAAAGTTATATTGAATACACCAGCTTCATTGTATTGCACCAGTCCATCAGGAACTGCAAAGTAGGTCCCTGTCTTTGTTTTAAGTCAGGGGTTTTATTTTTAATTTCCCTTTCTTGTCCTCCTTGTTAGAGGATATTGGGGTTTTGTTTTGTATGGTTTTTAACTCACAGAAACATGAGTTTGAACATGATATGTTGATATATTGAAATAATGTAAACATTGCCTTGTCTTGAGTACTGTTAATTAGGGAGAATGCAAAATATTACGGTGACTGGAAACATGGCTCAGATGTAATTCAGGGAGATATTTAAAGATTGGAATGCAAATGCTGCAGAGTTGATCCAAATTCTGAGCTTTTTCATATCCTGCCTTCACTTATCTGAATATCTTGCAAATTTCCACGAGTTTTCCAAAGAATCAATCACATCCAGATTCTTTCAAAAGAAGCTGGAAACAGATTTTCAAAGGAGATTTCAAATTAAAGTAAAAATCTCAAATTTCAGAAATCATGGTACCTACACAGGGAGGAATATTATTTTTGAGAACTATGTCTCTTCCAGTCTCATTTTACAGTCTTTTCAGAAATTATGCCAATGATGTAAGACACAGAAGTTTCCTCTAGTTCCAAATTTACGTGGAAGGAAGAAAACCCGTTGTTAGCACTAAATTTACTTCTTTCTTAACATCTTTTGAGCCTGTAGAAATGACAAAATGCGGGAGGTAATGAAAAGTCCATTTCAACAATCTTAAAAAAAAATTAAACAAAAAACTTAGCAAACTGGGTATTTTCTTCTATTCTATTAGGGATTCACATAGTTCCTCTTCAAGCTGGATTGTCTTAGATAGATGTATGGGACAACATGGAAAATCCAAAAGACCAGACCTGGATAGTTTTCCAACGCTAAATTCAGAATTCGGGTAGGAAGTGTCTTTGACAGAGAGAAACACAAGGGGCCCAGCACTTACATGCACTTATTCTGTTCCACAGACTTGCACAGAAAAGTGAGTCCTTATTCCAAAACACTAAGCTGAAAGAAAAGACTTTTAAAAAGGACCCACTAAGAAAAACTACCTTTTTTAAAAAAGTTAGAGCTAGACATTTGCCTGCTACAGCAAATGCTTTGAATTTCTTCATGAAATCCTGCCAATGTTCTAATTCTGGATTCTCTCACAGAATCCACCTGCTGATAGAGTCAGTATTTGCTGACTAATCTTCTGTTAGCAGCATCGCTAATGCTTTCTTCCAACTCTGGGGTTTTTGCCTTCTCCACTGAATGAGAAATCTGTCTTTACTGGGAATTAATTAAACCATGGTAAATGTAAATCTGTGTATTTCCAGTATTTATTCCATCTGTTTATTTTGAGTTTATGTGCTACAAAGGAAATTCTCTATCATCCAGCTCTAGAAAGGCACTTTCTATATCATTGTATTTCAGTGTATGTGAGTGCAGTAAGGGTGTTCCTTCCTCCTATAGCGCTGACCTATGTTTAAATCTCATCACCATTCAAGGTGTACTGTGCAGCATCCAGGCCACTCAGATTTCTCTTTAGTGTGGAAAAAGGCACATGAATTTTCTTCTTGTCAAAGGAATCTTGTTAATATCATACTTTTCTACCGCCAACGCTCCCCCAAAATTACTCTGTACACCTTTTCCAAATGTTCCTCTTATTCTAAGAAGGATAATAAAGGCATTAACCAAGATGACTTCTGCATACTCCTCCGCAGTGTCACATCTGTACTACTTTTTGAAGGGAGCAGTAGTAAATAAACTTTTAAAATATATTTTTAAGATATATGAATTATTAGTTGATGGTGAGACTGATGTGAGAATATAGAAAATGAGTGAAATGTATCACACAAAAACAGTGTATAAGCACAGCTTCTTCAAAGTGTTGGTCTAAAATAACATTCAATTATTGCTACATTTTAAACATTTTAGGATATAACACCATGTAGAAGTGTGACTTTAAAATTAGTGTTTGCAAGTGCCTGTGATGTAGGTGAGCGGTTTTAGCAAGCAGCAGTTTTAAACCTAAAATTACATTAATTTATTTGCTGCAATAAAATTAGATAGATTAGTTATTGTTCAAAATGATTTGTTACACAAAAGAACAGCTTTTATAGTATCAAAAAAAAAAATTAAAAAATCTGAGAGTAGTGTTTGTGCTCTTGTACTCCATTACTGTTGGCAAGACTCAACTAGAAATGCAAGATATGTATAAAGAGTAATTTTCTCTCATTAAATGACAACACTAGTGGTTCCTCTTCATCTCCTTAATTCATTTCTTATAGTTTTTCTTGTCACATCCACTTGTTTTATGGCTTACTAACTTGCAAGTTATGGTCGTAATTTATGGTCAAAATTGAGTGGTAGCAAATCACAGAATATTTTCATTGATTACCCTAAATTGTCTAATCTCCTGTATGTTTTTAGGACTTGATTGGGTGGTATTTACTGATTGCCTTCATCTAATTTAAAAATCAATCAATAGCAACAATGAGAGGTGGTGGATAAATCGAGTCTAATGCAGCATAACCGCAGCAAATATCCATCAAAGGCTCATTCTCAATCAAATTTGTGGGAAGTTTTAATACATAAACCAAAATGTCTAAAAGCCTTACTTGTAGAGCACATCATTTTAAAATCGTGCTCTGCAATGTGACATCTTATTGCTCTTATGCTGTCTATTTAGGGTGGTTTTCCACTGCTAAAATGAACATATTTCACTACAATAAAACTGTAGCAAACAAGAAAAAAAATGTCATCAGCTTTGGTTTAAAGGCACTTTGTTCCATCTTCCTCAATATTATCTGTATATAATAATGGGAATTAACATAACATCAGCTTTTCATATAAACTGTGTGCATTTTCCTCGAGATAAACATTCTAATAAGTGTCTTGATGGGAAATGTATTTTCTGCTTTGAGAAATCAATTCATTAAAGTTGTTCCTTCCATTGTTCTTTTTTTAAAGCATCCTTTATTTCCTGAAGTTTTGGATAGCAAATATGAAAGAAACTGTCTGGAAGGCAGTATTCTAATTTCTTGACGCTACTGGGGCAAAGACACCTCATGCAGCAAAGAAGGAAAAAGAGTAAATGCAAACGTTCCTTTCTTTTCCAAGTGATGGCAGTACAAATGTAAAATGTGCTTTTCTAATTTGTCATGAGAAAAGATAACACGAAAAAAATTTTTTTTTTTTTTACTAGGTGTAGACCTTTAGTTTATATTAACTCAAATTAAGTTTTCTCAAGGCACATAGAGGTAAACAGTTACATAAATTGAGGTCAGAATTATGCTGTCATGTGCAGCCACAAGAGGAACTAGTTCAATAACCAGGAAAAACAAGTTAAAACTGACCTCTATTCTTGAAAGAATTTAAATCCATACTCAGAAATATGTATTTAGCAAAAGAATTTATGCAGTAAATAGTCAATGTAGATAGCTAAGGAGATTCAGATTTTATTCCTTGACAACATGGGACATATGAGGGTATACGCTTCCTGGGCAATAGGAGATTCTGTCTTAATTAATGTTAATACATGACCAGTGAAGGAGAGAAACTTGGAGGCTTTGGGGTTTTCTGCAATTTTACAGTTATTTGATTTAAATTTGAATCAAGAGTAGTAGAGAGACCTTCTTTTTTACTGTATTTAAATTCAAGAACATAAGATGAGTACAACCAGAAAACAGACTCTGAAGCATTACATAAGACAACAACTGCATTTCGCCAGAGATGCCCATGAAGTAGAACTTTGAAAGAGAAAGCACATATCCTTTCCTAAATATTAAAAAAGGACAAGGGCTCTTGATTAACTAGAACCCAGATGCTGAAGTTGGACACATCAAGACCTGGTAATCCTTTGCTTTGTGGTAACTTTACAGCTGCCCACTCTCTGAGGGAGGCATCAACACCCATGATTCTTAATTTTTGCATAATCCAGATAAAAAGGCAGAGAGAATCTTTATCATCATACTATCACAGACATATTGTCTTTCAAGTGTCAAACACCTTATGTTTGTAAGGATAGTTCTTGTTAATTTTTTTTCATTCCCTTCTACAATTTTGATTTTGCCTGGGGGTAGAAGAAGAATGGGACAATGCTGAGGTATTAAAGCAGGGGCTTTCGTCTCAAGTCTGCTACACTTTCCAACCAAACTAGAAAACAGTAAGGAATCTTATGATTTTTTTTTTTTCCCCCTTGAGAAAACAAGGTCCAACGAAGAGTTTTAGACGGTTCTGAATTCACTCGAATGAAAATTCCATGTTTTGGTACTTACCTAAAGAAAGCACATTACATGGCTACCAGCCACTACTACTACAGATCAGACTGTGGGTATGTATTAGACTGGGCAAACACCATCACTCTGGAAAATAATTCTTCTATTCCAATCAATTTTAAAGTACCCTTTGCTGCTAAACACTCTTGAAAAAATCTCTGGCCCAAGCAACAGATCACAGCACACATTACAAATATAAAAGACAACCACCAGAGAACCCTACCAGCAGTCCGCTGTTTATTAAAATTCTGACATTCTGAGATATCTTCTTGCCAAGGGCCCTCTTACAATGACATCTGTACACTTGTCATTACATCGCAGTTCACATTACTTACATAAACATGCCACAGGGAAACCATGACTGATATAATTTTTATAAGATTGAAAGGTAGCCATTGTGATCATTAAAACAAACCTGAGAGAGCCTTCCTGATGATGGAATAGATTCAGTTACTTCTTCCTTCTTTGTGGGTCATTAGTTAAAAAGGGGAAGGTGGAGGAGGGAGAGAAGGCCATATACTGCAGGTGTTTTATCCTTTGTAAGGAGACTGCATGAGACAAATGATTCTAGCTGGCATTTTGTACACACCGGAGATTGCTTATCGATCCAGATCAGAATATTCAGGCTGGCCCCAGGGAAAAGGCAGAGTATTTTCTGAGGGAGTTAATAACCTGGCAGCTGAGCTGTCTTGTCCAATTCACTGAACCTAGGGCTCTAATCAGGCCAGAGTTTCTTATTTTGAGAAATCTTGCCATATGTGTCTGCTAGCTGCCTTCCACTCTATTGGACCAGTGACAGTGATTGAAATGACAGCCTATAGATGGAGCCTAATCAAATTGTTTATTATCAGCCTAAATCAATATGTATAGATTGTTGAAACATCACTGTCATGCCATGGAAAAGTCATACTAATACTACACGCTGCAGGTGTAATTCTAAAATGTATTTTTCCATCCTAAATTACATCTGAATTTAACAGAGTAAAAGAAATTATAATGGTGTTCGAGACAGTGAAAAATATACATGTTTACACATTTCAATAAAATAACACTTAGGATTAATGTTAAAATATGTTGTGCACTATTTGAATACGTTATCATGTTCCCTGTACAGAACAGAGGCAACAGACCGGTGGGAAAGGTAAAAAGAAATTGAAAAGAGGAGCATTTTGGCTTTTGTATAGAAAGGGGAAAATCTCAAACAGGTCTATGCATGCACATTCTGCAGCATGAATTGAATGCCAACACACCTAAAAAGCAAGTTTTGAGGCATCCAGACTACAGAGACAAAACAGATAGTAATATGAATTCATTTGGTACTACACAAATATCCCTCCCAAAAGCCTTCCAAAGAGCTTGGAGCATGAAGTCTAATATAAGGAGGTTAGCAGGGCAAACACCTTGCATTCTGAATTTAGAAAAGAGACTAGTTGCAAACACCTAAAATTTAACCTGAGTTAGTTTCATAAAAAAAGTTGTATCTTCTGAAGACTCTTGGATACCTTTTTTTTGCATAGAAAAGATATAAATGCATTATATAGAGAAAAGTAAAAAATATTAAATAATAGGCAGTGAATCAGATTCTACAGGCTTAATTAATATCTCAAGAAAAATTGTTCAAATGCTAAAAAATGAAATGAAGAAGGAATATTCCTGAGGGCATGGCACTCAATGGAAGTCTCCCAGATTTGGGAGAAGACCAGCAATTTTTTCGTCTCTGAGTAACACACATGTGAAATTCTTCTCTAGTGTAATTGACCTGAAATGGATAATCACTGGAGTGCTTGTGGTCCAACAAGAGTCAACTGTGTAGTTTTTAACTTCTGAAGTAGATCTACTGGCAGAATTTTGCACTACCTAATGTCCTGTGGAATAATTTGAAAATTCTTTTTTGAAGAGCAAGGCAATAAAACTATTTTAAAGTACCCTGGCAAGGTAAAGGGGCTGTAACCTTTGAGAAAATTATAATTTTTGCCATGAAAAATGGTGTAAAGTAACCTTCAGGTTAATTAATCTTTGCAGTGCAATACACTCCTGTTTGAATATCATTCACATTTTGTGATTATTGAGTTGAGTCAAATGTATAACAACTTTCAGCATTACAGCATATGTGTTAATAAAAATAATATTGCCTTGTAGGTTGTACTGATTTAAAGTGGTATGTTTTTCCTTGGATAAAATGTACTTTTCTTACTGTGAGCATTCAAAGCTCTCCAAACAGCAATTATCTTTGGCTGACTGATTCTAGGAATTTTCCTATTACATTCAAAATAAGAATTTCTGCATTGCCATTTTAAGAAATAAAGGCACTTATTCAGTATAAAACTTTAGCATACAAGTCTCTCGAAGCGTATGCTTAGTCCCTCCTGAGTCAGGGAAGAGTTTAAGCAGATGCATATTCTTAAGTTTTAAATGATTTCAAGGGGACTTTCCCTTCTCTTAAGTTTTGCGGCACACTCATGGCTAAGCATACAATATGAGTACAGGTGGCTGAGTTTGGCCCACAGCTGGCACAAAACCAGAATTTAACATTACATTTAAAGTGTTTTGACTAAAATCCAGCAAAGTATTTAAGTCTACACACAGTGCTGATTTAACTATCTCAATTTATAGTTACACTGGTGCAATTTCCTAGCATGGATACAGTTCTACTACTGTTTGTCTTGGCACAACTTAGCAAGACACTTTTACAGAAATGAATGCCACTGAAAGTCATGGAAGGATAGGGCAAACCTGCAAGAGAGAATACCGAAAATGTATAAACTAACAATGCAACAGCTGGAGGGGCATAAGAAATGGAAAAATATCTACTAAATAAAAATATTCTATCAGCTTTCTTCAAATGCACAGTGAAGCCTTCTGGAATTTTAAGGTCACATATTCTCTCCCCCAGGGTACTGCCCTGCTCCCTAAAGATGGTGATGTATTTCATTTAAACAGTAAGAACAGTATCACTAGGTCCTCTGCCCTCTTTGACATAGAAATTAGAAAACCTGCAGTAAATTAAGCCAAAAAACCCACATGATTTTCAAAACAGTAGCTCAGCCATTGCAGTTGAACACTATTTTTGAAATCTACATTTTCTTCCTTCAGCAAAATCCTTATTATAATGCTGGAAGAACATTATTCCTTTTTTCCCCCTCCCATATCAGCAATGGACCAGCAGAATCTTGCCAAACACAATTTTCCCAAGAAGTGACTCACTAATCATGTACCCTTTTCTGGGTCTGTGACTTGAGACTGCAGAGTCTGCTACTGAGCAGGAACACTGAGCCATTAGAGGTCCAAATGAAATGACACGATTGAAACAGAGAGAATGCTAAATCACCTGCAAGATCAGAACTTCAGGAGAGGTGGGTGAGTGTGTGTTAACTGGAAATTTCCTATGAAATACATATTACATTTTTGACTAGTACTCATTTCAAGTTAAAGGCAATTTTGGCCTTAATTTTACATTTGCAGTTTTGCGCATGAGACATAACCCTGTATCTAGCACTGTGGAAACAAATTTACTGCTGATCATTAAATACACCACCACTTGACCAGAGAACTTCTGATCTACTCCAGTAATATTTGACAAGCACATTTGACCTATGTTTCTCACCTATTGGTACTGAGATATTTTTATTACTCTATGTGACTGCTGAAACGGTCGTCTTAGCTTTTCCACCTTAAAGTAATTCATTACAGAATTATAAGATCTGAAACTCTTTGTCAATCCTTTAAGACCTTCAACAGACCAATGGTGGCATTGCCAATGTGTCTATTCATGTGTGAATTTGTTCCACAACTAGTAGCTTCTTTCAGAGACTGCTGGGCCGTTTTAAATCCCAGTTAGAGTTTCTGACTCTGCTAAGAATACATTATCTTTGTATTACTTTTTTGCTTTTTGTTAAATCTTAATACAGCCAAATTAAGACAACAGAATACACTGTTTGGTTTTTGGTTTTGGTTTTTTTTTTTTTTTTTTTCCCCAAAGGAACTTCAAGGGAAGGGTTTGACTCCAAAGAAAGGCAATAAAAATGAAGAAAGAATAATAACCTTATTTTCTACTATTTTACAATCCACAATAGTGTTCAGTGTCACTATTGCCCAACTTTCCAATACCTGTTTCTCAGTTATGGACCTCACATATTAACAAGAAATATACCCAGTAGCCTTGTACTGCCTCGGTAAAGGACTGTTTATATGACTGTCCTATAAAACTAGCAGAATTCTTATTTATACCACTCTTAGTGCTTCAATTATTCAATTTCTTTAGGTCCATTAATTTTCTTTTTGATTATTCTGGTTATGGGCTGATTTGCTTAGTTTTTTCACTAAATGGGATGTAAAACTAAGTACTACTGATACAAGTTCCACAGGTTCATTTGTTGCTTTTTTCCACTTTGCTTTGTGCAATCTGCAGATGTATTAAGGCAAGATGCACAGCATCCTAAATTCTCATCCCACTCAAAAAAAAAAAAATTCTTCCAAATTAAATTCCTCAAGATGCAAAAAATAAGTGTTAGGGTCACCAGTGCAAACCTTATCCTGTCCCCTTCCTCAAAAGACTTCAGTCTGTTGCCATCTTTCATTAAAGATACCACTATGCATCAGCATATGGACATACAAAATGACTGAATGTTAACACCTAAATATTTTTTTTAAATTGTACTCAAAAGTACAAATCCAAAATAATTTATTTAGTATTTTCAGTGACCTCTACTATGCCTTGCGCAATTCTTACAATTTTCCATACAAAATAATACCGTTAAAATTAAGAATAGTTTAGTCTTTAGCAATCCACTATCAGTTTTCATGGATACCATAAAGACTTTAACAATTTCCCTTTTTTTCACATGAACCATACAGCCAGTGGCTCTAAGATTAAGTAGATTTCTCCACTACCAACAAACGAAGCCCTACATTGAACTGTTACTGGTTTTTTTCAGTTGTATCGTAATGTCACTAACTAAATCCAGTCACGTCACAACAAAACCTTAGTTGTGCTCAGGCTCAGAAACTTTGCAACCTAAACATAAGAACTAAAAAATTACTATTCCAATAAGCAGGGAAAATATATTATAATATAGCCCCATGCCCCACAGAACCTTTATACATAGTTCTGTTTCACTTCAGATGCACATATAATTGATGCATTGTACAAATCAGGCCTGTAAATAGGTGTGCCTTCCAAACTGTGCTTCAAACCTCATTACATTTAATAGTTCCGTACCAAAATGCCAAGTCCCTCAAGAAAAATTCTGGCCCGATTTCCATACTTCAAAAAAATAGTACTGAAACAGAGAAACATGGAAAAGTTTAATACTAGAAAGTTTTAAATACAAACTGTGCTTCAGCAGCATAAAAGGGGATTAATCAAGAGCTGTGAAGGTGAACTTCTAAAAGAAAGAGTTTAAGTGATATCCATTCCAACACTGCTGTGTCATGCTGCTAGGCTTAACTGCAGCGCCTTGTCTCCATCAACTGGAAAAACATTTACTGTGCTGTTTGTAGATAGTGCTGGCAACCATTTTCCTGCATATCCTGCATTCCCACTCTCTGCATGGGGTTACATACAGCAGAGATGACGTCGTCCCTGGGACAGCCCAAACATACTTCCGGATACCTAATCTTATTTTGCTTTAACACAAGATACAGTGATAGTGACCATGCTGATCTTACATGTTAAAATAGATCTGTAGAAGTTTAAATCAGTCCTAAATTACTATCAATACCTCTTTATTTTGTATCAGAGGAGGTGAGCTCAACTTTAAAAAAAAAAAAAAAAAGGCTTCTCAAATACTTTGTGAAGCCTACCTTGACAAACACTAAGGAGAAATCCAGGGATTTTCTCTGCAGAGAAAAAATTGTCTAAATTGTCTGGAAAAATTCACTGACCCAGTCAGAATGTGTGAAGCTTGCAATCAAATACAGCCCTGGGCTCTCCTGCCTTATGCACTTGTGCATCTTGCTCAGAACACATAGCACAATCAAAAAACCCACTATTTTACTGTGATAAACACTACAGTAGAATGGTGTTTACACAGTCATGTGTCAGTTGCTCTTCTTTAGGTGGCTTGGAAATATTACATTCAAGGTTTGTTAGGTGCAAATTTATAGGCAGCACACGCAAAGAATTTTAAGGTTTCATTATTCAATTGTTTTAAGTAGAACACTGAGTACATCAATGATACAACAATACAAATTAATCAAACAAGAAAAAGTAAAGTAATTAAAGCTGAGCAGTGAGACTGATGAATTCACAGGTAGAGGAAACTTCTGCAATGCATATTCAGGAGCCAGAGTAATTAGGTGTAGGTGTAGAAAGATTGCTAACATGCCTTTTATTGTATATCTTTGAAATCTACCTCACTGAGAAATCAAGTACGTTGTTTTTGTGGCTCACTTTAAACAACTGCAAAAAATTAGGGAGGAAAGACGGTCCTGTGATTCAGAGCATGGAACAGGAGATAGGAAGCCTCTTTAATCTTCCTATGTAGCTCTCGGCAAATTTCCCATCTGTACAATAGTTTGACAAGCCTTACGTGTGCTTATGTGGGCTAGAGGGACATGAATGTTAAGAATGCTCAGATGGAGAGCATAAAAATCACAGAATCACAGAACGGTTTGGGTTGGAAGGGATTTTAAATATCATCCAGTTCCAACCCCCCTGACATGGGCAGGGACACTTTTACTAGACCAGGTATAACTGAGTAATATTACCAATGAGTAATAGTATTGTTCCAAGTGCACAACTGCAGAACTCACCATACCACAAGTGTGCGGAGGTGAGTAAGTGGCTGTGTAGTACTTAGTTGTTGGCTGGAATTAAACCACGACAGTTCCATATAATCAAAGCCAGCATGTACCTCAACCTCTGTCTCTACTATTGTAAATATGCGTGTTTGCAAAAATCCTGCATATGCTTCCTTGCCATTATTAGGCAGGAACTTGTACTTCTGGTGACTAGAAATTCTCAGTCTCATGTGTGGAAGCCCAACTAAGTCTGTACTCAGTTCTGCAAAGTGCCGAGTGTTGTCAGTTCTGCGTGAGGGGATCTGAATTTCTGCAGTACCTCTGAATATGACACAAAGATTAAGTTTAACCTTTTGAAATTACTACCTCCTCCAGACAGCATTTCAGATCATCTAATTCAGGTCTTTGTTCTGAATTGCTTCCCCAACCTTCTTTTCTGCTCCTTTTCTGTGTTGAATACTGCAAAGCCAGGATCACTAAACACAAATTACTCTTTTTGAACACCCCCAGGTCACGTCCAAAAGTTGGCATCTAAATTCATACTAGCATAACTTCCACGGTAGAGAGATGAAACTAACAAAATTAATCTGATGAAATAATATTCCTTAAGTTGTGATAGATTGTTTCCTTTTAAATATAGATTCTGGTTTATATTTGGCAGCACATAAATTCTGGATTAGCCAAAATAATTCCAAATAAATAATTTAGTCATCAGGGTATTACTCTCATGAGTAAGACAATGAGCCCATAGCAATTTTCAGATCAGTAGCATATGACTACAGTATGTATTCACAACGCTTTAGCAGGATCTAGGTGAAATACTACACAAGTAAATATTTTAAAGAAAAGTCATTTACAACTCTTTATCCTAAAGTAGCATTGCAATTAGGAATGATCTTCACTTACTGCATTCTGACCAAGTATGAGTCTAGGTCTGTCCCCCTTGGGAACAAACATGCTAAGTGATACAGAGCAGAAGAACAGCAGTGGATCACTGTCATAACACAGAAGTGAGAGAATATGGTAAAGATTTTATAGCTTCATTTTGCAAATCCTTTCAGATTTTATGTTTTCTTATCTTAAGATGTTGAGCACAAATCTATAGAGACAGATTTATATAGCAGTTGAACCATATTGAGTAATTTTTGTTGGAATTCTTGGAATAGATATAGGCAATGATAATGTCAACAATGTGAGATTAGCTCTAACACTGAGCATATGAGGATGTTTGTGTAATAATCTTATCCTGTGAATCCAAATAATATAAAAAAACCAAGAAAAAGCTACCTTGTCTGCCTTGACAATAGTGTAATAAATTATTAGTCTGGCATAACAACAGAATGAAGGAAAAGAGTACAGAACAACAGCTTGAACCAAAACACTGATGAGGCAACCTATTTAAAGTGATCTAATTCTTTACCTCTCTGAAAATATTTAGTGGTCCTTCTCCCTCAGGCTTTTTTTCCCTGCACTGATTGCAATTGTTTTCAGATAGAGATGCAGTCATCTCTGCTCTCACCCTGACCTGATGCTTAAAACCTGACATTTTAAAAATATTTTGCTCAATAAAGCACAGTGATCAAAGCTGCTTACATTTATCTAAAACATTCATTCTATCAGGATTTTATAATGAAATGTAATAGAAGATCCTTACCAGAATGCATGTGGATTTGACTGGAACTTTCTCTCAGGTGCCATTATGTGGATTGAAGATCGGTTTTATGTTTATCCTCTTGTTTCTCTGAAACTGTCAGTGAGCCTGTGAAATGGGGAGCATGCCACATAATGAGAAAATTATCCACTGCCAACTTTTTATTACCCCATGCCTTTAACAAAACATATGCCATACTGACAGTACTTCAGACAGCTAATACAAGAAGCTCTCAAGAGTTTTCAGCGGTCTTCAACAAACACTACATAGTTTATAATATGGTAACTAAAGCTAAGCTCTTTAAGGAGCAGATAACCTTTGAGTACTTAGCATACAGCACTAACAGTGAAAATCATAGAATGGTGATTTCTTAGGCTGAAGACTTTTCTCTTTAGGCTGAAGCCCAACCAGGTTCCAATCCCATAAACTAAGGTTTCAATCTTCATAGAAAGTCGTATTTCTGTAACAAGAATATAAACAAGAGGAGACTTTTGCCTCCAGGCTCTCATTGTTAGATTACTCTTCATATTAGATTGTCGCAGAAAAGATTTTTTACAAAGTAAAAGATCTGAAAGATAATATCAGAAGAAATGATAGTTAGTGACTGATAGGAATCCAGGAGAAGGTCTGCAGGATATCATTTAGGAAAAGAGGTTGCTATATTTTGTAAAAAACTCTTCAGTGTGAAAAGAAGGAAAAGAGGATTCTCCTTATGAAAACTGAACAGTGGAAAATTCTTTAAGGGCTCACAGTTCAAAGAATCTTTTTCTGCCTGATAAACTCTGGTCATTAATATTAAGTATTGCTTCTATACCTTGCTAAGGAACTTCAGTGTTACACACGTGCTTATTCAACACACTGTGAGAACATTACTATGATGACTGTCTTTCAGATAGCTAAGTCCCTGTGGCCCATATAGTCCTGAGTGCAGCTCCCGAGGCTCAGCACTGAGACCCACTGGAGATAGGACTGAAAGGGGCATCCTTTTCCAGTCCCTGGCCACAGCCCTATTGTAGCTGGTGAGGCAGTGCTCGAACTGCCGCCAGATTTTCTAAAAATGGTGTCAGGAAATGAAGGTATTGTTTCCATCTCAAACACAATCCAAGAATTAGACAATGAAACTCATACTGCTGTCAATAAAATTTTGGCCAAAGGTTAGGAAAACGTCTGGTAAGAGCATTGTAAAAGGAACTGAAAATATATGTCTTCAGGTGAGAAAGAAAAATCCTATTCCTAGCCAAGGATTATGTGTAGAAAACACATCACAGAGTTGTGCCTCAGCTAATGCTATATGAACTGTGACAAACTATCTTGTAGTACATCGATGAGTGTGTTTTCCAGTTGCATCACCAAGGAAGTGTTCACTGTACCTGCGAACAGGCGATTGCATACATTGTATCATGGACTCCAGGCAAATTATTCAGTACACTTCCAACAAGCTGTTTATAGCTATGAATTCAAGAAGGTGAATTGCTCCATAATAATTAATTGCTGTTGGAGTTGCCTTACCATCCCCTGTTTATTTACAGTTATGTAAGGTTTACCTTGGCCAGGTAAATTAAAAAGTTATCTGCTTTCTACTAGAACAGTTAGCATGTCTCAGAAAGTACCAAAAGCACATCAATTTTCTACCAGTGTTCAGATCCATAGCAGTTAACGCATTCTCTAATACAGTGCTTTCTCCTAACACATCAGGCTATAGTGGCTCAGCTGTAGACCTTGAATTTGGACTGAGAAATCTTCTTTCCCACTCTCACCATCTACACTGTCGATGCCAAACTGCATAGCTTGGCAGGTCACATCCTATGTCTACAACAAACGTGGGAACTACTGTGTCTCCTGTCCTTGACACTGTACAGGGCTCGTATTCTCTGCTTCCAGTCGGGAAGCCACTAGGCAACAGCGTAAGGTATTTTCCTGATGCTTGGGTACTGATAGTGAAGTTCAGTTATGTTCTTTTATGTCTTTCCTGAGCTGTTGTGCGATACTGCTACGTACAATCTATCTGGTAGTATTTCCAGTGGCCCTGGAATGCTTTTTACTGGAAGCCAGATTTTGCAAACCCCAAAACTTTCTGAACCTTTAACTTTTTTGAAATTTACTAAGTAGGGAGGGCTATTATGTAGTACATGTCCCATGTTACAATGGGAAAATTAATTTCACTCTGTTCTGAGAAATGCATAACTACTATGGGGGAGAATAACACCAAGAGTCGCTGTGAGCTGTATGATTCTGAAAGGGAGATTAGAAAAAAAGGAGTCACAATAGAAAAAAAAAAAAAAGGAAAGAAAAAAGAAATCCCTCCACCTAGCATTAACATATTCAAGGCAAACAATAATGCACATTCTTAACCAAACTTTGTTACAGATTTACTTCCCAGTATTCCATATAACTATACACACATTCACACCATGTTTCTCAAAAATAAACAAGTGTAAAGTAAAAAATGAAACTGCCAAAGGAAGGTTATTTATGGTCAAACTGAACTGGAGAAATTAGTCAAGGGCAATTCATGCATGTGAAAATATGATTTGTAACACTGCCAAGGTCGGTAAGACCTTAGGGAGTAAATGCTAACCATACAAATCAAAGATGCCTAGAGGCGGTTTTGAAGATGAGTGGCAAGGCTTTAATAGTTTTAAAAAGCCTGTTAATAATCCAAATGAATAAGCAATGATACAAGAAGAGCAAATAACTTGGTTATAAAAGGAACAAACCACTGCTAGATATCTTTTCTCCATGTATTGGAATGCCCAAACCCAAAATCATATGCTTCTCTCCTACATGTCTTTTCTGTACCACGATTCCTGACATTATACCCACTTAAACCGGAGAAAGCAGTAGCACTCAGGCTGTTTAAGGAGAGTTTAGGTGGTACACAGGGTTTTCACAAGGCCTGAGCCTACCCTTCCATTTGTCCCACGATAAGGTCCCATCCCACACTTCTGGTAGGAGGATATTCACAGAAATAAGTATCTGATTCTTTCTCCATACTGAAAAATGAAGAAAGACACTACCAGGCTTAATGAATCCGAGCTGATAATTAGTTTGGTTGTAAAAATATTTTAATGAAAAGACACTTCAGTGTCCAAAGTACTTTGATAGGAATGTTTCACCTTTTCCCAAAATGTCTAAAGAGAAATGATTTTTATCTGAAATTGCATACTGGATGCTGATTATTTCTCTAACATTTTCCTATGGTAGATGAACAAAAAGCAAATGGTGGTTTTTTTTTACAATTGAAAATTGATAACTTTTCATTTTAAGCACAGACCCTGAACAAAGAGATTACTTCTGACTAGCTGGCTCCAGACACTCCTTTGGTTGCCGCTGTTGTAGTATCTAAACTTCTCTTAGGTTTCAGGTTGTCTTTTCATAACATTGGGTAAGTTAGAATATATGCATTTCCCACACAGCTCAGATATCTGGGATACACATCTAGTCAAAGATATCTGAAATCACAGTGATCTTAAAGCAACTTTTCTCAGCAACACAGTTTGAGTCATTAAAAATGGCATGAATTCCTAACAGGATGACTTTGTTTCTGAATCAGATCCTCCAAAACCTAAACAAAGATGAATTCATAATTAGAACTTACTGTGTATTTATTTATTTCTATTAATAATTAATAGCAAGTTTTTGAATGTTCCTGTATTGTGTTATTATTTCACATTTTAGAAAATACAATCCATGATAACTTCTTGATGTTATTATTTAAGAGATTCAAACCATTTTTATGAAGTTTCTGTGTAGGTAAACTGTTAAGTTGCTACAATCCCTTTCATCACAAACTTCACTTTCTCATGCTCTTAATAAAAATTCCCATGGGTCTTCCAATGTACTCCTCCTCTCTTCTTGGTCATTGCTTTTTAATAGCTTGGCCATCTTGGTGTCAGAAAAAAAGAGGTTGACTAGATATGCAGATTCCTCTGATTTAGAGATAGGGTGATTAACCCAGCATATTCAGAACCTCAGCATGAGCAAGCAGCAAAAGTGGGATAATGAGAAAACAAGGATGATGTGGAGAGCAAATGAAAATAGATACATATGGACCAGCTGAATGCAGGGACAAGACTGTAACCTGTCTTCAGGTAACCCTAAATGCAGCCAATTTAATCTGTTGGGAAAGATTGCAGGATGAAAACAAGGAAGGCAAAGAGATGAGCCATCAGTCAAACATGAAAAACCACTGTGTTCTACTTCACACAGCTATGACTACAGTCAGTAATAAGGTAGAAGTTAAGCAGATGATTCTGGAATATGTACATCTGAGAGGTGGGAGGGCAAGTCACTTGGAATAGACACTTGTGTTACTGTATGAATCCTTCCTGTCTTTTTGGCCTTTTAGTCTTTTTCTGTTTTCATTCATTTCCTTTATTCCTTGGTCTCAAGGGCAATCTAGAGTCAGAAATTAGAGAATTTTATTCACATTTCCAAAAGTATTAAAGAGCATTTGATCACACATAAGCATAGTTTGATCAGCAAGGGTGACAGTAATTTAAAAAATAATCAAAATTAATTAATCAATAATTAAGTGCCATA